>NW_027476102.1:1705000-1712500 GCF_051020955.1 Megalopta genalis
TTTACCACGGCATCAGTCGTGGATCGATGCGGCCTGAATCCGTATTGCCGATCGGAGGCGTAGTCGGGGTGCAAAAACAAACTAGCTAATCGCGTAGCGATTAGCTTCTCCAAGACTTTGCCTACGACCGAAAGCAAGCATATTGGTCTGTAGGACTTTATCTCCGTTTCAGGTTTCTCGGGTCCTTTAAGGATGGTAATGATGGACCCGACTTTCCATTCCACGGGAAAGACTCCGTGTGCCAGGCATCCGTTGTAGAGTCGGAGGAGCTCGCGTGAGATTGTATTACACGAACGTTTTAAAATCTCCGGCTCGATCCGATCTAGGCCTGGACACTTGCCGCTCTTCAGTCGGTTGACCGCCGATCTGAGCTCCGAGAGGGTGAAGGGACTGGCGTCCTCACTCTCCGGCTCGATGGCAGCTTCCCTCCTGACTCGCGCATGATCCGGGGAGTCATTCGCGGGGCTATCGTCCGGAATTAACCCCTCCAGCAGCGCGGAAGCGGTGGAGTCCCAGTCTGTGGTGTAACCCTGGGCAGTGTTACGATTTATATTCGAGATGACCGTGCTGGCTGTCATCTTCTGCCTCGTGATCTTATAAATGAGGCCCCAGGGTTCCTTGTTTCCCTGCTCGGTCACGAATGCACGCCAGCTGTGCGACCGAGCAGCTTTGATGGCGGCTTTGTAGGCCTTTCTCTGTTTAAGATACTCGGTCCTCTTGGCCGCCCTCTGCTCCTCTGAACATGCTGCGTTCTGCGAGGCTCGTCTAAGTTTGTAGACTCGCCTCTTTTGCCTCGTCAGGTCGGCCGTCCACCATGGGACGGATTTTGAATGCCACTGCTTGGTTGGCATCGAGGAGTCGCACGCTTGGACGATCATTCTTTCGATCTCCTGTGCTAGATGTTCGACATCCCCCTTATTGTTCAATGGATCGGGGGATATACTCCTCTTACTTTCCTGCAGCGCCTTGTCGAACTCGGGCCATTTTGCGCTTCGGAGTCGGAACCTTGGTAATAATCCGTTCCGGTTGGTGCTGCTGTTGCTACTAATTTCGGCAGCACCGTCCTCGGCGCAAAAACTCAAAGAAAACTCTATGACTCGGTGGTCGCTGGTCGTCAGGTCCTCGCGGACCTTCCAACCTCGCACCTTGTCGCAAATATCAGGTGTCGATAGTGTGACGTCGATGTATGACTGTCCACTAGGGCTGGAAAACGTCGGAGCGTTTCCAGCCTCGTTCAAGACAACCAAGCCATGGCTCACGATAAACTCTTCGAGTTTACGGCCTCTCACGTCCGTCTCCGCGCTGCCCCACTGGGCTGATTTTGCGTTAACGTCGGCAGAGATAATGACTCGGTTATGCTTAAGTGCGGAAAGAGCTCTCTCCAATCGCGCCAGACCTGATTCAACGTCATCGGAGCATTGAAAGTACTGGCTGATCAGGAAGAAGCTCCCAAACGAACCCGAGATGCTGACACAGGACAAATGCGTGTCGCACAAGTTAGAGACTTTGACCACGGTTAGATCCGGGTTTCTGACCGCTATTGCAGCCATCACCGGTTCGCCTGCCGTGATCAGCCTCGTTCTCAAGCCTAGCCCGGGCACAGTACCCCGCCAGCTATATGGCTCTTGTGCAAGCAACACATCTACCCCTCGCCTATGCATCTCAGTCCGGACTTCGTCGGTCACATTTCGGGCCCGCTGCATGTTATGCTGCATGACCCGTATGACTCTCGAGCGTCGCCGGTCGTTTGTACTATCCATTCGAGATTCAAATTATTATTCGCGTCTTATACGAGACATCTCCAAAACCAGCGCTTCCTGATAGGAGGCGCAGGCCGGGTCTCGCGACTTATGCTCAGATGGTCGCCCTCTGTCTTTACAGTTGGAGCAAACCGGAGGCTTGCTCTTCCTGTTACAGAGCGCATACCCGTGCCCTTTTTCGGCACAATGTCCGCAGACATCCTCTTTGAATTTGCAGCGCTTCGCCGTGTGCCCGAAGCGCTGGCACTTATAGCATCGGGTGACCTGTATGAAGTCCCGCACACGACAGGAACTCCACCCGAGGTACACCCGGTCCCCTCTCTGCGCCAGCCGCCGACGAATCTGCGGACTGACGGCCACTACCCAGTTGGCTGTCTCCGGGGTCTTGCCAGCCATGCGACTGACCCGAACACCCGAAGGCACATCCTTCTGGGACGCCTCAGAGAGGTTTTGCCTCCAAAGACTGGAGGCAATTTCCTCCTTGCCCATCCCTTTCGGAATGTCATAAATCAGGACCTCGGGGTCCCGTTTGCTGGGCAAGGAGACGGACAGTCCCGCACTCGCCAGCTTCTTATTGCCTACGAAGGCTTTTAGGTCCTCCTTGCGATCGGTTTCGACGACGATGCCACCGGAGTGGATGCGTCGAACCGATCTGACACGGATCGCCTCCTTCGCAGGTTTTACGATCGACAGAACAGCTCTCTTAGTAGCATCGCTGTTCTGTCCTTTATCCTTTGGCGGGAAGATACGCACCACGTATTGTGTCGGTGGTCTTCTCGCCTCCGGAGTCGCTGACTGGTTGACCTTTGCCACTTGGGCGTAGGTCAACTGCGCGGCATTGGAGACCGTCTTCGGGAGGGTTCCCTTGGACGGCCCAGGTCGCGCCGCACTCATTACGGCAGGACGCGCTTTTAGGTCCGCCCTGACCGCGGCGAGTTGCCCTTCGACGAAGCTGTTTCGTTGAATCAGCTCCTGGACCAACTCGTTGAGTGCTCCGACTTCTGCTAGTATCTTCGACCCGGACTCCTTGTTGACTTTCGACTCGGGTCGAAAGCAAAAGGTCCGTATCTCCGATACTCGCCTGAAGGCTTCGTCTCTCACGAGATCGAGAGGCCGTACCTTGTGCCCGGAAACCGTCCCCTTCGATTTCCTGGCCTGGTTTGCTGCGGCCTTGCCAGTAGGTGCGACTGGCTTGGCACGCTTCGACTTTTTGGTGACGGTTTTCCAACCGCCACCTTCGGGGTCTTCGACACGCACGGGTGCCGGTTGCACCTTCACGAGCGTGTCTTTGACTGATTCGATTTTTCTGGGTTTCTCCTTCCCAGCCTTGCGGCTGGGGGAGTCCCCCGACTTGGGCGCTGTCCCCACGTTACCGGTGTCCGGCGCGCCTTCTACCGTGGCCTCAGTTTTCACCGAGACCGCTCGCGTGGGTGTCACGCATCTCTCCAAGGTCACACGAGGATTGGCGATGTTCAGCACCTTCCCGGACCTTGTCTTTTTCGCAGACGCAGGAGGGCTAACAGCTGCTGCTGTAGCTTCCGCGTCTGTGGCGACGGCTTCACTCCGAGTAGGAGCTGGACCCGCCGACTTCGAACGTTCAATTTGTACTTTCAATTTAGATCCCATAGTTAGATCTTTGCCTTCATCCGGTACGCTCCCCGGCCACCACCGACCCACACATTTTGGAACCCGCCATCAGGCTGGGTTAGGGCTACGCACCGGACATAGTCTGCTGACTGGGCCGATTGCTCAACCCAGCCCGCGTCCTCGCCCGTCAGAACCCACTCGCCGAAGCGTATGGTCGTTCCAAGCCGATTGACTGGACCAGGGCTGCTTTTCTCGTCCAGCCTCCCATCTAGCCGAAGCAGAGGCCAAAGGTACGTGTTGGGGACGTCTCACCCGCAGGAGAGGGCCCCCTCAGATCCCAGGATCCTCTTTTCCGACGACAAGGGTCGCCACGCACGGCAAACACGCGGGAGACAGCAGTCGGAGAGGCTGCCTCTTCCTCTCCACCACACTTCGTTCGGTTCGCTGCGTTTTGAGAACACGAGCTATCCAGCGGTACCTTTTTCGTGGAGGCTCAAGTGTGGCTAGGGCACGTTTGCCCCTTGCGGCCTGGGTTGCCCAGGTGATTGGTTGCATCCCGATTTCTAGATCCAGCGGCATGTTGCTACGTGGCGCGCTCAGACAACGAAAATGCGGCATTCCGGTCAGACCAGAAAAACCGCACAACGTGACGCGGGGGACTGCAGCCACAAGTGACAACAGTCCCCCGGTAGGGAGTAGTACAGCATATTCAATGCTGTACATGAACACGCCACAGCCCGTATGCTTAGTTCAAGGGCCTCGCCATTATGCGAAGTACTACATGTACAACGCACTGGCGGTCTCAAAATACCCTCATCGCCGATGCATCTGATGCATCCGTCAACTCGGCAGCATTCACTCCGTCGGCGTGTTGCTTTGTGGCGTGTTCAGATAACGAAAATGCGGCATTCCAGTCAGACCAGAAAAACCGCATAACGTAACGCGGGGGACTGAAGCCACAAGTGACAACAGTCCCCCGGATGGGAGTAGTGCAGCATGTTCAATACTGCACAAGAACACGCCACAGCCCGCTTGCTTAATCACGGGCCTCGTCATTATGCGAAGCACTACATGTACAACGCACTGACGGTCTCTCGAGTGCCTTCATCGCCGATGCACCTATCGACTCAGCAGCAACATTCAATCCGACGGCGTGTTGCTTCGTGGCGTGTTCAGACAACGAAAATGCGGCATTCCAGTTAGACCAGAAAAACCGCATAACGTGACGCGGGGGACTGCAGCCACAAGTGACAACAGTCCCCCGCTAAGGAGTAGTACAGCATATTCAATGCTGTACATGAACACGCCACAGCCCGCATGCTTAATCTCGGGCCTCGCCATTATGCGAAGTACTACATGTACGACGCACTGACGGTCTAAAATGCCTTCATCGTCGACGCATCCATCGACTCGGTAGTAGCAACAACCTTCGCGAGGACTAGTTCGGGGGTCGCCTCTCAACCCTGGGTGGCCACAGACCGCCACCGCCAGTAGATAGGGACAGATGGGAATCTCGTTAATCCATTCATGCGCGTCACTAATTAGATGACGAGGCATTTGGCTATTTTTTTTTTTTTTTTTTTTTTTTTTTTTTTTTTTTTTTTTTTTTTTTTTTTCCGGGGATACGAGCCGGTGACTGGTGGCCGCATTGCCCCGTTATTACGCCTATATGGTAGGCGGCACCAATTAGTTCCCCCTTTCCGGTCCCTTACCCGATGCCCGACCGGTCGAACCGCGTAGGTGTTAGGCGGTTCGTCCGCATAGATGTCCTGCGGTTAAACAATCCCCAGGCTGCCAATCCTCCGACCAAGACCCTCGAGGCGATCACCTTGAGGTCACGCTGGCCCATCAATCCCGCGCCCAGTAGGCCCCTGCATGACTTCGCGCTCCATAGTCCTCTCAGCGACAAAGTGGCAGAGAATACGCTGACATCCTCCGTGCCGTTGCTAGAAGCAACTGCACGTCGGAAGCTGGCGTTGTCAGCGTAATACTGGACCCTACGCTTATGCGCAAGATCCAGGATTGTCTGTTCACTAACCACTTGCGCATCGAGGACCATGCACTCACCGTCCTTGCATGCTACCAAATCTGGCTTTCTCATTCCCTCATCGGTGGGGATCTTCGGCTCGCGCGCTACCTGAAAACCCCTTTGCACTAAACCACGTGCAAGATAGTCGACTACAGCGTCGTGCCTTCTTATCCGCCCATCATGGGTGCGGTGGCACTGCTGTAGGACGTGGTTAAGGGTTTCAGGCACCGCGCAGCCAGCCCTGCAGAGCCTGTCCTGTCTTCGGCCCCTAGATGTTCGGGACCTAGTCGGAAGGGCGTTGATCCGCAACTTGCAGGAGTTGACGAAGTCTCGTCCTGACAAGAAGCGGGTCCCCTCCGCGACCCATCTGTGCTGCCCCGGGACCCTCTTCGACTCTTTCAAAGCGCTGCCATCGACACTCCCGTGAAGAGCATTCGCCCAACGGCGCGCTTCCCTCTCGGGAGTGTCGATGACCTCGCCGTGATCCATCAGGCGTTGCTGCGCCTTCTGGATCTCGAGTCGAAGATAGTCCCCTGGCAGCCCAGACGCGGCCTCAGAAGACAAGGACAGTTCCCTCAGGCGGCTAAGCCGAATCCTGGGCATACTCCACCGAAGCGAAGCAATACCCAGGCCTCCCGAACCGATGGCGGAATGGAAATAGGCCTTAGGTGTATCGGCCGGTAAATTGAGCCACTTTCTCACCGCACCACGTACCGCCACGTCACACCGATTGAGTTTCCCCAATCCCACAGACCCCAACGACGCCGCATAAAATAAGCTTGGCAACAGGAATATTCGCAGAGCGAATAGTCGCTGTTGCGGCTTAAGCGGTGCACGGGAGATCTTATCCAAATCAGCGACCAACGAGACTGACGGGTCGGAACGCAGACGACCGTCTGGAGTAAAGGGAATACCCAAATACTGCCAGGCGTCCGTCCGCTTCATCGCCACCAGCTTCTGACCACCGAGGAAGAAGTTGCCTTCATCCACGGTAGTCTTCTTCTGGTGGGGAACCGTTCCGATCGAGATGGTAAAAGACTTACCGACATTAACGGACATGCCGCATGATGCCAGGAAGCCCTCCGTACAGTCAAGCAATCGCTGCAGGCCCGTTGTCGTTGAGGCTGCGAGGATTAGGTCGTCGGCGAAGGCTGCCGACCCGATCCTCACCCCGTCGATATCCGCCCCGATGTCTTGGGGGAGGCTCCTGAGGAGTCTGTCCATCACCACGTTGAATATGCCGGGGGACATCGGGTCTCCTTGCCTCACGCCATGCATCGGATGGATGGCATGGGAGTGCCAACCACCCGACACAATGGTCGTGAGAGCATCAGAGTACACCGACCCGACATACCCAATCATGGGAGCGGGACAGCCCCTCAGCTCGAGCGTCTGTAATATCGCGGGGTGAGAAACGGTGTCGAAAGCCTTCGCGACATCAACCGACGCAACAAAAAGCGGCTTATGGCGCGCATGGGAGTGGCGTAGCAGCAAGTCCAGCAAAAACACGTTGTCCGCACATCCGTCTGTCCTACGGAACGCTCTCTGCCTCCCATCCAATCCGATCAATCGACCCATCCGCCTAGCCAGGACCTTGTGGAATCCTCGCACAAGGGTCGAGGCGACGGTGATGGGTCGAAAATCAGACGGAGAAGAAGGCAGTCCGGTTTTAGGAATGAGCACGGTCCTGGCGTCCCTTAGGTGAATAGGGAGTCTGCGGCACCACATAATGAGGTTATAGATCCTTTGCAAAACCTCAAGGGGGGTTTTACAAAGGAGTCTCGCAGACAAACCGTCAGGACCAGGTGCTGTCTTCCTACCCGGAAGCGCCCTCCGTAGTTCATCCGGATTAACAGGAGACCACAGAGAGGAGATGGTGTCCTCTCGGTTTTCACACGGAGGACAGCTGTCGCGCGCACCTGTCATAAGGGCTTCCCAATAGGGAACCATAACATCTTGAGGGATGCCATGGTCACCTACGGGGCCATCCCTTATGACATCCAAACAGCGCCGGGGGTCCTTACGCCACAGTTCTTGCACTATGCCGTAATTCCTCCGGCGCTGTCTGCGTCGCGAGAGCGGTTCCTCCGGTTGCGCACGGCGGCCTCGACGCACGACTCTCGC
>NW_027476102.1:1722500-1737500 GCF_051020955.1 Megalopta genalis
TCTAATGATAGGATTTCCCAGAAAATTGAAAAAACCGTAAAATGTCAAGAGTAAAGTGCCATTTTCTGACATTAGATTTCGTTCTAAATGCTTAATCCCTATGTAGAAACGTTAGTTAAGCAAGAATATCGTATTTTTAAAAAAATCTAATGATAGGATTTTTCAGAAAATTGAAAAAACCGTAAAATGTCAAGAGTAAAGTGCCCTTATTTTAAACAATGTATCGTTCTAAATGCTTAATCCCTATGTAAAAAAGTTATTTTAGCAGGAATATGTTATTGAAAAAAATTAGAAAAATTTATTTTAGCCGTAAATCGAAAATAATGGGGACACCGGAGCTGTTCGAAGCGCCGAGCGCGCCGCGTACGCCCGAATATTTTCAAAGTCCCAACGTACCGATCAAGAGTAAAGTACCATTTTCCTACATTAGATTTCGTTCTAAATGCTTAATCCCTATGTAAAAACGTTAGTTAAGCAAGAATATCGTATTTTTAAAAAAATCTAATGATAGGATTTTCCAGAAAATTGAAAAAACCGAAAAATGTCAAGAGTAAAGTGCCATTTTCTGACATTAGATTTCGTTCTAAATGCTTAATCCCTATGTAGAAACGTTAGTTAAGCAAGAATATCGTATTCTTAAAAAAATCTAATGATAGGATTTTTCAGAAAATTGAAAAAACCGTAAAATGTCAAGAGTAAAGTGCCCTTATTTTAAACAATGTATCGTTCTAAATGCTTAATCCCTATGTAAAAAAGTTATTTAAGCAAGAATATGTTATTGAATAAAATGAGAAAAATTTATTTTAGCCGTAAATCGAAAATAATGGATCGAGCGAATCGGTCGATTGCGCCGAGACGCGCTATGATGCAACAGACGAGCGATTGGAACGCCCGAATATTTTCAAAGTCCCAACGTACCGATCAAGAGTAAAGTACCATTTTCCTACATTAGATTTCGTTCTAAATGCTTAATCCCTATGTAAAAACGTTAGTTAAGCAAGAATATCGTATTTTTAAAAAAATCTAATGATAGGATTTCCCAGAAAATTGAAAAAACCGAAAAATGTCAAGAGTAAAGTGCCATTTTCTGACATTAGATTTCGTTCTAAATGCTTAATCCCTATGTAGAAACGTTAGTTAAGCAAGAATATCGTATTTTTAAAAAAATCTAATGATAGGATTTTTCAGAAAATTGAAAAAACCGTAAAATGTCAAGAGTAAAGTGCCCTTATTTTAAACAATGTATCGTTCTAAATGCTTAATCCATATGTAAAAAAGTTATTTAAGCAGGAATATGTTATTGAATAAAATGAGAAAAATTTATTTTAGCCGTAAATCGAAAATAATGGATCGAGCGAATCGGTCGATTGCGCCGAGACGCGCTATGATGCAACAGACGAGCGATTGGAACGCCCGAATATTTTCAAAGTCCCAACGTACCGATCAAGAGTAAAGTACCATTTTCTGACATTAGATTTCGTTCTAAATGCTTAATCCCTATGTAGAAACGTTAGTTAAGCAAGAATATCGTATTCTTAAAAAAATCTAATGATAGGATTTTTCAGAAAATTGAAAAAACCGTAAAATGTCAAGAGTAAAGTGCTCTTATTTTAAACAATGTATCGTTCTAAATGCTTAATCCCTATGTAAAAAAGTTATTTAAGCAAGAATATGTTATTGAATAAAATGAGAAAAATTTATTTTAGCCGTAAATCGAAAATAATGGATCGAGCGAATCGGTCGATTGCGCCGAGACGCGCTATGATGCAACAGACGAGCGATTGGAACGCCCGAATATTTTCAAAGTCCCAACGTACCGATCAAGAGTAAAGTACCATTTTCCTACATTAGATTTCGTTCTAAATGCTTAATCCCTATGTAAAAACGTTAGTTAAGCAAGAATATCGTATTTTTAAAAAAATCTAATGATAGGATTTCCCAGAAAATTGAAAAAACCGAAAAATGTCAAGAGTAAAGTGCCATTTTCTGACATTAGATTTCGTTCTAAATGCTTAATCCCTATGTAGAAACGTTAGTTAAGCAAGAATATCGTATTTTTAAAAAAATCTAATGATAGGATTTTTCAGAAAATTGAAAAAACCGTAAAATGTCAAGAGTAAAGTGCCCTTATTTTAAACATTATATCGTTCTAAATGCTTAATCCCTATGTAAAAAAGTTATCTAAGCAAGAATATGTTATTGAATAAAATGAGAAAAATTTATTTTAGCCGTAAATCGAAAATAATGGGTCGAGCGAATCGCTCGATTGCGCCGAGACGCGCTATGATGCAACAGACGAGCGATTGGAACGCCCGAATATTTTCAAAGTCCCAACGTACCGATCAAGAGTAAAGTACCATTTTCCTACATTAGATTTCGTTCTAAATGCTTAATCCCTATGTAGAAACGTTAGTTAAGCAAGAATATCGTATTTTTAAAAAAATCTAATGATAGGATTTTCCAGAAAATTGAAAAAACCGAAAAATGTCAAGAGTAAAGTGCCATTTTCTGACATTAGATTTCGTTCTAAATGCTTAATCCCTATGTAGAAACGTTAGTTAAGCAAGAATATCGTATTTTTAAAAAAATCTAATGATAGGATTTTTCAGAAAATTGAAAAAACCGTAAAATGTCAAGAGTAAAGTGCCCTTATTTTAAACATTATATCGTTCTAAATGCTTAATCCCTATGTAAAAAAGTTATCTAAGCAAGAATATGTTATTGAATAAAATGAGAAAAATTTATTTTAGCCGTAAATCGAAAATAATTGATCGAGCGAATCGGTCGATTGCGCCGAGACGCGCTATGATGCAACAGACGAGCGATTGGAACGCCCGAATATTTTCAAAGTCCCAACGTACCGATCAAGAGTAAAGTACCATTTTCCTACATTAGATTTCGTTCTAAATGCTTAATCCCTATGTAAAAACGTTAGTTAAGCAAGAATATCGTATTTTTAAAAAAATCTAATGATAGGATTTTCCAGAAAATTGAAAAAACCGAAAAATGTCAAGAGTAAAGTGCCATTTTCTGACATTAGATTTCGTTCTAAATGCTTAATCCCTATGTAGAAACGTTAGTTAAGCAAGAATATCGTATTTTTAAAAAAATCTAATGATAGGATTTTTCAGAAAATTGAAAAAACCGTAAAATGTCAAGAGTAAAGTGCCCTTATTTTAAACAATGTATCGTTCTAAATGCTTAATCCCTATGTAAAAAAGTTATTTAAGCAGGAATATGTTATTGAATAAAATGAGAGAAATTTATTTTAGCCGTAAATCGAAAATAATGGATCGAGCGAATCGGTCGATTGCGCCGAGACGCGCTATGATGCAACAGACGAGCGATTGGAACGCCCGAATATTTTCAAAGTCCCAACGTACCGATCAAGAGTAAAGTACCATTTTCCTACATTAGATTTCGTTCTAAATGCTTAATCCCTATGTAAAAACGTTAGTTAAGCAAGAATATCGTATTTTTAAAAAAATCTAATGATAGGATTTCCCAGAAAATTGAAAAAACCGAAAAATGTCAAGAGTAAAGTGCCATTTTCTGACATTAGATTTCGTTCTAAATGCTTAATCCCTATGTAGAAACGTTAGTTAAGCAAGAATATCGTATTTTTAAAAAAATCTAATGATAGGATTTTTCAGAAAATTGAAAAAACCGTAAAATATCAAGAGTAAAGTGCCCTTATTTTAAACAATGTATCGTTCTAAATGCTTAATCCCTATGTAAAAAAGTTATTTTAGCAGGAATATGTTATTGAAAAAAATTAGAAAAATTTATTTTAGCCGTAAATCGAAAATAATGGGGACACCGGAGCTGTTCGAAGCGCCGAGCGCGCCGCGTACGCCCGAATATTTTCAAAGTCCCAACGTACCGATCAAGAGTAAAGTACCATTTTCCTACATTAGATTTCGTTCTAAATGCTTAATCCCTATGTAAAAACGTTAGTTAAGCAAGAATATCGTATTTTTAAAAAAATCTAATGATAGGATTTTCCAGAAAATTGAAAAAACCGAAAAATGTCAAGAGTAAAGTGCCATTTTCTGACATTAGATTTCGTTCTAAATGCTTAATCCCTATGTAGAAACGTTAGTTAAGCAAGAATATCGTATTCTTAAAAAAATCTAATGATAGGATTTTTCAGAAAATTGAAAAAACCGTAAAATGTCAAGAGTAAAGTGCCCTTATTTTAAACAATGTATCGTTCTAAATGCTTAATCCCTATGTAAAAAAGTTATTTAAGCAAGAATATGTTATTGAATAAAATGAGAAAAATTTATTTTAGCCGTAAATCGAAAATAATGGATCGAGCGAATCGGTCGATTGCGCCGAGACGCGCTATGATGCAACAGACGAGCGATTGGAACGCCCGAATATTTTCAAAGTCCCAACGTACCGATCAAGAGTAAAGTACCATTTTCCTACATTAGATTTCGTTCTAAATGCTTAATCCCTATGTAAAAACGTTAGTTAAGCAAGAATATCGTATTTTTAAAAAAATCTAATGATAGGATTTCCCAGAAAATTGAAAAAACCGAAAAATGTCAAGAGTAAAGTGCCATTTTCTGACATTAGATTTCGTTCTAAATGCTTAATCCCTATGTAGAAACGTTAGTTAAGCAAGAATATCGTATTTTTAAAAAAATCTAATGATAGGATTTTTCAGAAAATTGAAAAAACCGTAAAATATCAAGAGTAAAGTGCCCTTATTTTAAACAATGTATCGTTCTAAATGCTTAATCCCTATGTAAAAAAGTTATTTTAGCAGGAATATGTTATTGAAAAAAATTAGAAAAATTTATTTTAGCCGTAAATCGAAAATAATGGGGACACCGGAGCTGTTCGAAGCGCCGAGCGCGCCGCGTACGCCCGAATATTTTCAAAGTCCCAACGTACCGATCAAGAGTAAAGTACCATTTTCCTACATTAGATTTCGTTCTAAATACTTAATCCCTATGTAAAAACGTTAGTTAAGCAAGAATATCGTATTCTTAAAAAAATCTAATGATAGGATTTTTCAGAAAATTGAAAAAACCGTAAAATGTCAAGAGTAAAGTGCCCTTATTTTAAACAATGTATCGTTCTAAATGCTTAATCCCTATGTAAAAAAGTTATTTTAGCAAGAATATGTTATTGAATAAAATGAGAAAAATTTATTTTAGCCGTAAATCGAAAATAATGGATCGAGCGAATCGGTCGATTGCGCCGAGACGCGCTATGATGCAACAGACGAGCGATTGGAACGCCCGAATATTTTCAAAGTCCCAACGTACCGATCAAGAGTAAAGTACCATTTTCCTACATTAGATTTCGTTCTAAATACTTAATCCCTATGTAAAAACGTTAGTTAAGCAAGAATATCGTATTTTTAAAAAAATCTAATGATAGGATTTTCCAGAAAATTGAAAAAACCGAAAAATGTCAAGAGTAAAGTGCCATTTTCTGACATTAGATTTCGTTCTAAATGCTTAATCCCTATGTAGAAACGTTAGTTAAGCAAGAATATCGTATTCTTAAAAAAATCTAATGATAGGATTTTTCAGAAAATTGAAAAAACCGTAAAATGTCAAGAGTAAAGTGCCCTTATTTTAAACAATGTATCGTTCTAAATGCTTAATCCCTATGTAAAAAAGTTATTTTAGCAGGAATATGTTATTGAAAAAAATTAGAAAAATTTATTTTAGCCGTAAATCGAAAAAAAGACTGTTCGTTTCTCTGTCTCTCTCGCGCGATCGAACTATCGATGTTTCCCGACAAACTATTGGTAGTTTAATTAAACTTTATACATGAAATTACGCGTTCTGATCCCTGCTACACAGCCGTATACTTTTTATAATTTTGTGGAATCGGGAACCTTGAAATATTTAACATAACGCGGATCGTCTGTCTCTGTCTCTTTCTAGATCGGAAGAATCGATGTTTCCCGGCAAACTATTGGGAGTTTAATTAAACTTTATACATGAAATTACTCGTTTTGATCCCCGCTACACAGCCGTATACTTTTTATAATTTTGTGGAATCGGGAACCTTGAAATATTTAACATAACGCGGATCGTCTGTCTCTGTCTCTTTCTAGATCGGGAGAATCGATGTTTCCCGGCAAACTATTGGGAGATTAATTAAACTTTATACATGAAATTACTCGTTTTGATCCCCGCTACACAGCCGTATACTTTTTATAATTTTGTGGAATCGGGAACCTTGAAATATTTAACATAACGCGGATCGTCTGTCTCTGTCTCTTTCTAGATCGGAAGAATCGATGTTTCCCGGCAAACTATTGGGAGTTTAATTAAACTTTATACATGAAATTACTCGTTTTGATCCCCGCTACACAGCCGTATACTTTTTATAATTTTGTGGAATCGGGAACCTTGAAATATTTAACATAACGCGGATCGTCTGTCTCTGTCTCTTTCTAGATCGGAAGAATCGATGTTTCCCGGCAAACTATTGGGAGTTTAATTAAACTTTATACATGAAATTACTCGTTTTGATCCCCGCTACACAGCCGTATACTTTTTATAATTTTGTGGAATCGGGAACCTTGCAATATTTAACATAACGCGGATCGACTATCTCTGTCTCTTTCTAGATCGGAATAATCGATGTTTCCCGGCAAACTATTGGGAGATTAATTAAACTTTATACATGAAATTACTCGTTTTGATCCCCGCTACACAGCCGTATACTTTTTATAATTTTGTGGAATCGGGAACCTTGAAATATTTAACATAACGCGGATCGTCTGTCTCTGTCTCTTTCTAGATCGGAATAATCGATGTTTCCCGGCAAACTATTGGGAGATTAATTAAACAATATACATGAAATTACTCGTTTTGATCCCCGCTACACAGCCGTATACTTTTTATAATTTTGTGGAATCGGGAACCTTGAAATATTTAACATAACGCGGATCGTCTGTCTCTGTCTCTTTCTAGATCGGAAGAATCGATGTTTCCCGGCAAACTATTGGGAGTTTAATTAAACTTTATACATGAAATTACTCGTTTTGATCCCCGCTACACAGCCGTATACTTTTTATAATTTTGTGGAATCGGGAACCTTGAAATATTTAACATAACGCGGATCGTCTGTCTCTGTCTCTTTCTAGATCGGAAGAATCGATGTTTCCCGGCAAACTATTGGGAGTTTAATTAAACTTTATACATGAAATTACTCGTTTTGATCCCCGCTACACAGCCGTATACTTTTTATAATTTTGTGGAATCGGGAACCTTGAAATATTTAACATAACGCGGATCGTCTGTCTCTGTCTCTTTCTAGATCGGAATAATCGATGTTTCCCGGCAAACTATTGGGAGATTAATTAAACAATATACATGAAATTACTCGTTTTGATCCCCGCTACACAGCCGTATACTTTTTATAATTTTGTGGAATCGGGAACCTTGAAATATTTAACATAACGCGGATCGTCTGTCTCTGTCTCTTTCTAGATCGGAAGAATCGATGTTTCCCGGCAAACTATTGGGAGTTTAATTAAACTTTATACATGAAATTACTCGTTTTGATCCCCGCTACACAGCCGTATACTTTTTATAATTTTGTGGAATCGGGAACCTTGAAATATTTAACATAACGCGGATCGTCTGTCTCTGTCTCTTTCTAGATCGGAAGAATCGATGTTTCCCGGCAAACTATTGGGAGTTTAATTAAACTTTATACATGAAATTACTCGTTTTGATCCCCGCTACTCAGCCGTATACTTTTTATAATTTTGTGGAATTGGGAACCTTGAAATATTTAACATAACGCGGATCGTCTGTCTCTGTCTCTTTCTAGATCGGAAGAATCGATGTTTCCCGGCAAACTATTGGGAGTTTAATTAAACTTTATACATGAAATTACTCGTTTTGTTCCCCGCTACACAGCCGTATACTTTTTATAATTTTGTGGAATCGGGAACCTTGCAATATTTAACATAACGCGGATCGACTATCTCTGTCTCTTTCTAGATCGGAATAATCGATGTTTCCCGGCAAACTATTGGGAGATTAATTAAACTTTATACATGAAATTACTCGTTTTGATCCCCGCTACACAGCCGTATACTTTTTATAATTTTGTGGAATCGGGAACCTTGAAATATTTAACATAACGCGGATCGTCTGTCTCTGTCTCTTTCTAGATCGGGAGAATCGATGTTTCCCGGCAAACTATTGGGAGATTAATTAAACTTTATACATGAAATTACTCGTTTTGATCCCCGCTACACAGCCGTATACTTTTTATAATTTTGTGGAATCGGGAACCTTGAAATATTTAACATAACGCGGATCGTCTGTCTCTGTCTCTTTCTAGATCGGAAGAATCGATGTTTCCCGGCAAACTATTGGGAGTTTAATTAAACTTTATACATGAAATTACTCGTTTTGATCCCCGCTACACAGCCGTATACTTTTTATAATTTTGTGGAATCGGGAACCTTGAAATATTTAACATAACGCGGATCGTCTGTCTCTGTCTCTTTCTAGATCGGAAGAATCGATGTTTCCCGGCAAACTATTGGGAGTTTAATTAAACTTTATACATGAAATTACTCGTTTTGATCCCCGCTACACAGCCGTATACTTTTTATAATTTTGTGGAATCGGGAACCTTGCAATATTTAACATAACGCGGATCGACTATCTCTGTCTCTTTCTAGATCGGAATAATCGATGTTTCCCGGCAAACTATTGGGAGATTAATTAAACTTTATACATGAAATTACTCGTTTTGATCCCCGCTACACAGCCGTATACTTTTTATAATTTTGTGGAATCGGGAACCTTGAAATATTTAACATAACGCGGATCGTCTGTCTCTGTCTCTTTCTAGATCGGAATAATCGATGTTTCCCGGCAAACTATTGGGAGATTAATTAAACAATATACATGAAATTACTCGTTTTGATCCCCGCTACACAGCCGTATACTTTTTATAATTTTGTGGAATCGGGAACCTTGAAATATTTAACATAACGCGGATCGTCTGTCTCTGTCTCTTTCTAGATCGGAAGAATCGATGTTTCCCGGCAAACTATTGGGAGTTTAATTAAACTTTATACATGAAATTACTCGTTTTGATCCCCGCTACACAGCCGTATACTTTTTATAATTTTGTGGAATCGGGAACCTTGAAATATTTAACATAACGCGGATCGTCTGTCTCTGTCTCTTTCTAGATCGGAATAATCGATGTTTCCCGGCAAACTATTGGGAGATTAATTAAACTTTATACATGAAATTACTCGTTTTGATCCCCGCTACACAGCCGTATACTTTTTATAATTTTGTGGAATCGGGAACCTTGAAATATTTAACATAACGCGGATCGTCTGTCTCTGTCTCTTTCTAGATCGGAATAATCGATGTTTCCCGGCAAACTATTGGGAGATTAATTAAACAATATACATGAAATTACTCGTTTTGATCCCCGCTACACAGCCGTATACTTTTTATAATTTTGTGGAATCGGGAACCTTGAAATATTTAACATAACGCGGATCGTCTGTCTCTGTCTCTTTCTAGATCGGAAGAATCGATGTTTCCCGGCAAACTATTGGGAGTTTAATTAAACTTTATACATGAAATTACTCGTTTTGATCCCCGCTACACAGCCGTATACTTTTTATAATTTTGTGGAATCGGGAACCTTGAAATATTTAACATAACGCGGATCGTCTGTCTCTGTCTCTTTCTAGATCGGAAGAATCGATGTTTCCCGGCAAACTATTGGGAGTTTAATTAAACTTTATACATGAAATTACTCGTTTTGATCCCCGCTACTCAGCCGTATACTTTTTATAATTTTGTGGAATTGGGAACCTTGAAATATTTAACATAACGCGGATCGTCTGTCTCTGTCTCTTTCTAGATCGGAAGAATCGATGTTTCCCGGCAAACTATTGGGAGTTTAATTAAACTTTATACATGAAATTACTCGTTTTGTTCCCCGCTACACAGCCGTATACTTTTTATAATTTTGTGGAATCGGGAACCTTGCAATATTTAACATAACGCGGATCGACTATCTCTGTCTCTTTCTAGATCGGAATAATCGATGTTTCCCGGCAAACTATTGGGAGATTAATTAAACTTTATACATGAAATTACTCGTTTTGATCCCCGCTACACAGCCGTATACTTTTTATAATTTTGTGGAATCGGGAACCTTGAAATATTTAACATAACGCGGATCGTCTGTCTCTGTCTCTTTCTAGATCGGAAGAATCGATGTTTCCCGGCAAACTATTGGGAGTTTAATTAAACTTTATACATGAAATTACTCGTTTTGATCCCCGCTACACAGCCGTATACTTTTTATAATTTTGTGGAATCGGGAACCTTGAAATATTTAACATAACGCGGATCGTCTGTCTCTGTCTCTTTCTAGATCGGAAGAATCGATGTTTCCCGGCAAACTATTGGGAGTTTAATTAAACTTTATACATGAAATTACTCGTTTTGATCCCCGCTACACAGCCGTATACTTTTTATAATTTTGTGGAATCGGGAACCTTGCAATATTTAACATAACGCGGATCGACTATCTCTGTCTCTTTCTAGATCGGAATAATCGATGTTTCCCGGCAAACTATTGGGAGATTAATTAAACTTTATACATGAAATTACTCGTTTTGATCCCCGCTACACAGCCGTATACTTTTTATAATTTTGTGGAATCGGGAACCTTGAAATATTTAACATAACGCGGATCGTCTGTCTCTGTCTCTTTCTAGATCGGAATAATCGATGTTTCCCGGCAAACTATTGGGAGATTAATTAAACAATATACATGAAATTACTCGTTTTGATCCCCGCTACACAGCCGTATACTTTTTATAATTTTGTGGAATCGGGAACCTTGAAATATTTAACATAACGCGGATCGTCTGTCTCTGTCTCTTTCTAGATCGGAAGAATCGATGTTTCCCGGCAAACTATTGGGAGTTTAATTAAACTTTATACATGAAATTACTCGTTTTGATCCCCGCTACACAGCCGTATACTTTTTATAATTTTGTGGAATCGGGAACCTTGCAATATTTAACATAACGCGGATCGACTATCTCTGTCTCTTTCTAGATCGGAATAATCGATGTTTCCCGGCAAACTATTGGGAGATTAATTAAACTTTATACATGAAATTACTCGTTTTGATCCCCGCTACACAGCCGTATACTTTTTATAATTTTGTGGAATCGGGAACCTTGAAATATTTAACATAACGCGGATCGTCTGTCTCTGTCTCTTTCTAGATCGGAATAATCGATGTTTCCCGGCAAACTATTGGGAGATTAATTAAACAATATACATGAAATTACTCGTTTTGATCCCCGCTACACAGCCGTATACTTTTTATAATTTTGTGGAATCGGGAACCTTGAAATATTTAACATAACGCGGATCGTCTGTCTCTGTCTCTTTCTAGATCGGAAGAATCGATGTTTCCCGGCAAACTATTGGGAGTTTAATTAAACTTTATACATGAAATTACTCGTTTTGATCCCCGCTACACAGCCGTATACTTTTTATAATTTTGTGGAATCGGGAACCTTGAAATATTTAACATAACGCGGATCGTCTGTCTCTGTCTCTTTCTAGATCGGAATAATCGATGTTTCCCGGCAAACTATTGGGAGATTAATTAAACTTTATACATGAAATTACTCGTTTTGATCCCCGCTACACAGCCGTATACTTTTTATAATTTTGTGGAATCGGGAACCTTGAAATATTTAACATAACGCGGATCGTCTGTCTCTGTCTCTTTCTAGATCGGAATAATCGATGTTTCCCGGCAAACTATTGGGAGATTAATTAAACAATATACATGAAATTACTCGTTTTGATCCCCGCTACACAGCCGTATACTTTTTATAATTTTGTGGAATCGGGAACCTTGAAATATTTAACATAACGCGGATCGTCTGTCTCTGTCTCTTTCTAGATCGGAAGAATCGATGTTTCCCGGCAAACTATTGGGAGTTTAATTAAACTTTATACATGAAATTACTCGTTTTGATCCCCGCTACACAGCCGTATACTTTTTATAATTTTGTGGAATCGGGAACCTTGAAATATTTAACATAACGCGGATCGTCTGTCTCTGTCTCTTTCTAGATCGGAAGAATCGATGTTTCCCGGCAAACTATTGGGAGTTTAATTAAACTTTATACATGAAATTACTCGTTTTGATCCCCGCTACTCAGCCGTATACTTTTTATAATTTTGTGGAATTGGGAACCTTGAAATATTTAACATAACGCGGATCGTCTGTCTCTGTCTCTTTCTAGATCGGAAGAATCGATGTTTCCCGGCAAACTATTGGGAGTTTAATTAAACTTTATACATGAAATTACTCGTTTTGTTCCCCGCTACACAGCCGTATACTTTTTATAATTTTGTGGAATCGGGAACCTTGCAATATTTAACATAACGCGGATCGACTATCTCTGTCTCTTTCTAGATCGGAATAATCGATGTTTCCCGGCAAACTATTGGGAGATTAATTAAACTTTATACATGAAATTACTCGTTTTGATCCCCGCTACACAGCCGTATACTTTTTATAATTTTGTGGAATCGGGAACCTTGAAATATTTAACATAACGCGGATCGTCTGTCTCTGTCTCTTTCTAGATCGGAAGAATCGATGTTTCCCGGCAAACTATTGGGAGTTTAATTAAACTTTATACATGAAATTACTCGTTTTGATCCCCGCTACACAGCCGTATACTTTTTATAATTTTGTGGAATCGGGAACCTTGAAATATTTAACATAACGCGGATCGTCTGTCTCTGTCTCTTTCTAGATCGGAAGAATCGATGTTTCCCGGCAAACTATTGGGAGTTTAATTAAACTTTATACATGAAATTACTCGTTTTGATCCCCGCTACACAGCCGTATACTTTTTATAATTTTGTGGAATCGGGAACCTTGCAATATTTAACATAACGCGGATCGACTATCTCTGTCTCTTTCTAGATCGGAATAATCGATGTTTCCCGGCAAACTATTGGGAGATTAATTAAACTTTATACATGAAATTACTCGTTTTGATCCCCGCTACACAGCCGTATACTTTTTATAATTTTGTGGAATCGGGAACCTTGAAATATTTAACATAACGCGGATCGTCTGTCTCTGTCTCTTTCTAGATCGGAATAATCGATGTTTCCCGGCAAACTATTGGGAGATTAATTAAACAATATACATGAAATTACTCGTTTTGATCCCCGCTACACAGCCGTATACTTTTTATAATTTTGTGGAATCGGGAACCTTGAAATATTTAACATAACGCGGATCGTCTGTCTCTGTCTCTTTCTAGATCGGAAGAATCGATGTTTCCCGGCAAACTATTGGGAGTTTAATTAAACTTTATACATGAAATTACTCGTTTTGATCCCCGCTACACAGCCGTATACTTTTTATAATTTTGTGGAATCGGGAACCTTGAAATATTTAACATAACGCGGATCGTCTGTCTCTGTCTCTTTCTAGATCGGAAGAATCGATGTTTCCCGGCAAACTATTGGGAGTTTAATTAAACTTTATACATGAAATTACTCGTTTTGATCCCCGCTACACAGCCGTATACTTTTTATAATTTTGTGGAATCGGGAACCTTGCAATATTTAACATAACGCGGATCGACTATCTCTGTCTCTTTCTAGATCGGAATAATCGATGTTTCCCGGCAAACTATTGGGAGATTAATTAAACTTTATACATGAAATTACTCGTTTTGATCCCCGCTACACAGCCGTATACTTTTTATAATTTTGTGGAATCGGGAACCTTGAAATATTTAACATAACGCGGATCGACTGTCTCTGTCTCTTTCTAGATCGGAATAATCGATGTTTCCCGGCAAAGTAATGGGAGTTTAATTAAACTTTATGCATCAAATCATTCAGTTTGACTCCTGCAACACAACCAAACACTCTCTGTAATTTTCTGAACTGAAAAACCACTGAAATTGCGCTCGAAATGCGGAGCGACGGGTCGGCGCGTCTGCACTGTGCGACAGCTAGTCAAAACGTCCGAACAGCGTATTGTTTTCGATCTCTTGGTATAATATTCGTATTCCTTGCTGTGTATAGCTTCCGATCGATTATTGCAATGGTCAAAGTTCCAGCGGCGTAATGCTTTCCATAAGATTACATTAATATAACCAGCGGCATATTGCTTTCTATCTTGTAATGAAAATTTTATAACCAAGTACCAACGGCGTATTGCTTTCGTTCGGATAATGGAGATTTTACAACCAAGTACCAGCGGTTTCTGTCTTATAATTAAATTATTATAATAAAATAAAGTACCAGCGGCGTGTTACTTTCGTTCGGATAATGGAGATTTTACAACCAAGTATCAGCGGTTTCTGTCTTATAATTAAATTATTATAATAAAATAAAGTACCAGCGGCGTGTTACTTTCGTTCGGATAATGGAGATTTTACAACCAAGTATCAGCGGTTTCTGTCTTATAATTAAATTATTATAATAAAATAAAGTACCAGCGGCGTATTGCTTTCGTTCGGATAATGGAGATTTTATGTCCAGCGGCGTAGTGCTTTCTATCTTATAATGTAATTCTTATTACAAAGTACCAGCGGCGTATTGGTTCGTACCAGCGGCGTATTGCTTTTTTTCCAGCGGCGTATTGCTTCGTACCAGCGGCGTATTGCTTTTTTTTCCAGCGGCGTATTGGTTCGTACCAGCGGCGTATTGCTTTCCGTAACCTCGAAAAACACAAAGTGCCAGCGGCGTGTTGCTTTGGAAAATAGAGCCAACATCAGCGGCATTCCGGCCTGTGCTCGGTTGGGCACGGAAACGCGACTGACCAATAGGAAGCTTAATTTTCGCCGAATGCAACGTCTGATCTTTCTATATCATGGTTTTGCAACGTCTGATCCTTCTAAATCGCGTTAGTGCAACGCTTGATCCTTCTAAATCGCGTTAGTGCAACGCTTGATCG
>NW_027476102.1:1740000-1767500 GCF_051020955.1 Megalopta genalis
TAAGGGTTTCTCTTTCTTTGCGTAGGTGTGGGCAGTCGAAGACAATGTGATGTACATTGTCCGCCCGCCCACAATCGCAGATGTCTGATTCTAAGGATTTCATGCTTTTTAATATGTTCCTTATGTTACCGTGACCAGATAGAAGTTGTACGACGTAGTGGTTTAGGACCACCCAGTTTGCTTCAAGTCTTTGGCGAACGTTCCCGAAAAACTCATGTGTTATCTGGCCTTTTGTTGTGTTGGTCCAAATTTCCTGCCAGGCATCGAGAGTCTGCTCCCGGATGTCTTTTTGCAGTTTGTTTTTTATTTCTATGGATGGTGTTGGTTGTAGTGTTGTGAATTCTAAGTTTCGGATTTTGAAATTTTGATTTCTGCTTAGATTGTATTTTGCTCTTCTCTCCTCTAAGAGTAGTTCTATCGGTACTGCGCCTGTGATTACCATTAGGGCATCGTATGAGATTGTTCTATATGATTTTGAAACTCTGATAAGGGCATGTCTTTGAGTTTTGTGTAAGAGTCTAATGTGATGTGAATTGTTAACCTTGTCTGACCAGGCAGCAGCGGCGTAGGTGAGTATAGGAACAAAGACTCCGTTGTAAATAGTAGCTAGGGTCTTGTGGTTAAGTCCCCAGTTGGCTTTGGCAATTGTAGCAAGAGCGTGAAATATCATTTTGCTTTTATTTGATATTAGTTGCAGGTGAGGAGTTATGTTTAATCTTGTGCCAAATTTGACACCGAGATATTTAACGGAGTTTTTCATTTTAAGTGAGCTGTTCCCGATCTTGACTGTGGGAGGTCTTCTAATATCTAGAAAGCCTTTTAGCAGAATCATTTCTGATTTCTGTGATGAAATTTGGAGTTTTTGTTCCCTACACCATTCTAAGATTGTGGCTGTGATGGAGTTTGCAGTTGTTTCCAACTGTAATCTAGAGTCTCCTGAAGTGAGGACTATTAGGTCGTCCGCGTAAGCAATGACTTTGTGGCCTAGACTATTTAGGCGATTTAGAAGTTCGTCGAATATTAAGTTCCAGAACATGGGTCCCAGGATAGAACCTTGAGGGCAACCTTTGTTTACTGATTTGCGGGATATGAAGCTAGAGGTGACTATCTCTGCTGTTCGGTCAGAGAGGTAACTTTGAATAACTTTGTATATATTTTGCGGACAATTTCTATTTTTTAGGTTCCAGAGGATGCTGGGCCACCATACCGAATCGAAAGCTCCTGAGATGTCGAAGAGCAGACCTATCATATATTTGTTCCGAGAGTAAGTTACATGTTTTCTTAATTCAACCATGGCGTCCTCTGTTGACCTTCCGGGTTTGAATCCGAATTGTCTATCAGAGGTGAGCTCATGGTTGTGCAGAAGGCAGTGGATCTTATTGGCCATAAGCTTTTCCAGAATTTTGCCGAGGACTGGGAGGAGAGAGATCGGCCTATAGGACTTAGGATCGCTCTCCTCTTTCTCTTTTCCTTTAAGTAGCACACGAATCTGAGCACGCTTCCATTGTTTTGGGAATACGCCGTGGGTTAGGCAATCATTAAACAGTTCTGTGATTTCCCCATGTAGGGTAGTCCAGGCCCGCTCAATGATTACGTTTTCTAGTCGGTCGTGTCCGGGGGCTTTATTCGGTTTAAGGGATTTTACTATTGTGGCTATGTCTGTTTTTAAGAATGGGGGAGAATTTTCCGTGGCTGGAGGTGACGACGTCTCCAGTCGGATGTTAATTTGTCTGTTTGTTTCGTTGGTCGTGTTATCGTCTGGAACTAGGTGGGCTAAGAGTTTGTCTATTGTGTCGCGTAGTGTGATTGTTTGTTCACCTTGTATTTGTATACTTTCGCATACTTTGTCTGCTTTTAGTTTTTTGTTTGCTATTTTGTATGTTATTCCCCATGCGTTTTCGTTTCCTTCCTTGGAGACGAAGTTTCTCCAGCTTTTGAGTTTCGCGGATCTAATTTTTGATATATATTTATTTCGGAGGGTTCGATAAGACTCTCCTAAGGATTGCCTTACCGATTTCGTTTTTGTTCTTTGATAGATACGTCTTGCCTCAGTGACCTCTTTTCTAAGTTTGCTTAGTTGCGGAGTCCACCAAGGGACGGATTTCGGGAAGCGTGTTTTTTGCGGGATGGATTGTTCTGCTGCTGTTATGATTTTATTTTCTATTTTCGCGGCGAGTGATTCTGGAGTTGAGGTTTCTAAGGGGGGCGGGTCGTTTGTAGTTTTGTTGGAGAGACAGTGGTGAAATTTGTCCCAGTCTGCTTTTTTAACGTTGAACCTATTGGTTCTGACTGGTCGGCTAGAAGTGTGGAATAGTTGGATGGAATAGGTTATTAGACTGTGGTCGCTCGTGGTCGTACTGTCATGTACCGACCAACACCTGATTTTGTCGAATGAGTTTGCACACGCTAGAGTGAGATCAATGTTAGAAGTTCCTCTAGGTGTGTTGAATGTGAAGGTTGCGGAAGGCTTATTAACTACGAAGAGTCTGTGTTGGGAGATGAAATCTTCCATTGTCTCTCCTCGAGGATCTGTGCGTTTGCTGAACCAGAGGGGGGAGTTCGCGTTTGAATCTAAGCTAATTATTATTTTATGCCCCTTGAGAGTTGTAATTGCTTTATCTAGGTGGGCTAAGTATGAGTCTATGTTTTCGCAAAATTGGAGATACGCGTTGATTATGTAGAATCTGTCGTCTTTCGTGCAGATTTCTACGCATGTGCAATGGGTGTTGCTTATTTGTGCGATCTTAAGGGCTTCTATTTCGGTGTTGAAAATAACTATTGCTGATTTAATTTTGTCCGCGGTAGAGATTTTTGAAAAGCGTTTTTTGTCGGTTATGATTTTTGTAGTAATTCCGAAGCCTGGGATGGAGTTCGCGTTACTGTAGGGCTCCTGAAGCAAGAGTATATCTATCTTTTTGTTTGTCGCTATCTGTCTGAGTTCGTCAGTTACTGTCTTAGAACCTCCGGCGTTTATTTGTGCTACTTTTAGGATTCGCGTGCTACTTGTGTTGCGTCTAGTGGATACTTGGCCTATTTTAAGGGTGGGCATGGATTGGGAGTGGTTAGGTTTATAAACCATAATCCGTGCGAGCGAGGACCTGATTTATAGCAGCGATGTATGCCGGACATTCGCTGTGGGTGACAGAGTGGGTGGCGGGTTTGCCGGTTTTCTGGCAATTATGGCAGCAGGACGGTTTGGCCTTGTTTGGGCATGTTTTGAAAGTGTGGTCTTGCTCGGCGCAATGACCACAAATGTCTTTCTCGGCGCGGCAGTATTTCGTCGTGTGACCGAAGCTGTGGCACTTGTAACAGCGGGTCGCCGCGATGTAATCGTTGACGCGGCAACAATTCCATGCGACGTAGACTCGCTCTTTCTTGACGAGGATGTCGCGGGCCTGTTTAGACACTTCTAGAATCCAGTTGCATCTATCTCTGTTTTTGTCGCCTGATTTAAATGCGAGTTTGATCTGTTGGGAAATAGATTTTTCGGGGCCGTCGAGATTCTGGTTGACGATAGCCTTAAGTGTGGCTTCGTCACTCTCGAGTTTCGGGACGTCGTACAATATTATTCTGGGATTTTTCTTTAGCGGGGCTCCTACTATTAGGCCGGCAGCTTTCAACTGCGCGTTGCCTTGAAGGGTGGTTAGGTCAGAATTTTTAGAGGACTCGACTAGGATCCCGTTGCCCTGGATCCTCCTGATGCTCTTTATTTGCAATTTGTTCTCGGAAGGGGAAACGAGCTTCAGGACTGCTTCCTTGGTCTTCTCACTGGATTCGAAGACCTTGGGATCCTGTGGAAGGATCGTGATCGCGCTAGGAGGGTTCTGTTTTAAATTTGAAAGAGCCGCAGTTTTGGAGCGGACTCCGACTCTTTCGGCGTAGGTGGTGGGTCGGGAGGGTTCTTTCGAGACTTGACACTTTTCAGTGACTGTCTCGAGGGTCTTGCGCTGCATTTTATTTTCGGAGGTGATGGCGTGGATTTGGCCCTCGAGGTTACTGCAGCGGAGGAGGGACGCTCCAAGGATACTTTGCAGTTTCGCGAGTTTACTGGCGATAAACTGCGATGCTTCGGGATAGAGACCGTTGTCCTGGTCCATTAAGAAGTTCAATAAGGCCATTGAGACCTTTTCGGATTTTAAGCGAAGTTCGTTCGCGGTGAGATCGGGGGAGGGAGTGACGGCGGCCGTCTTGCTGCTGTTGTTTTGCGGATTGTTGGGGGCAGGTGTGACCGGGGGCGGAGAAGGGGCTTCGGATTTTCTCCGGGTTTTGGGGGGCTTTTGAGAGGGCACGTTGGTTAGCGGGGTGTCAGAGTCTAATTCTGCGTCGGAGACTATTCTACGTTTATTTTTTCTGTTGCGTTTACTTACTTTGATGTAGCCCTCTGTATCGGATGTATCGGCTTCCATCCTGTCTGTTGTGGTCGGCTGGCGAGGTGGTGGGTTTGTCGGCTGGCGGTTGGCTGCTGGGCTGGCGTCCAGGTCGTCTAGGAGTTGCACACGGATTTTTTTTCTTCGGATTTTTGGAAACTCACACGTGAAAAATAATGTACGTATCAAGAAATTTGCGCGTAACTAGGGACGGTTGCTAAGGAGTTTTCGCGGAGGAATGTACTACAGGCCGAGAAACCGTTACTTTTACCGTTAAGCGGTACCGTTACCTGGCCGGCGACCCTTGTAATCCGGGACGGCGCAGGTAGTCAAAATTTACGGACGCGAACAATTTAAAGTAAATGTTTATGCTTATAACTTTTTTAACGTTAAAACAATCAACAAATGAACTGCACAAGGTTGTTGTTGGTAAAAAACACTGCACGTTGATACAAAAAATTTTTAATTTTTGTCACTTTTAAACTACCGTTTACGAAACGACGCGGATTAACTTCGGAGCGACTTGTCGCACGTCCGTTCACCACGGCGGTTGAGAGCGGAGTCCAGTAGATAGGGACAGTTAGTGTCGTCGTTGTGAGTCTAAAGATGGGCTATGCCTGGGTCCTATGTGGACTATACTAGCCGCTCTCTCGACGCGTGCCGATGGTCTGGCTCTACCCTCGTTCGTTATCGTGACAGGGGAAGACAACGTGCTACTCCCGCTGCCACCTCGAGTCCAACCCAATCCAGGCACTCTTGACGGAGTAGTGTTAAAGTCAATTTATCTCCGCAAGAGGGGCTTCAGCCTGGCCCGAGGGGGCGAACCCCGAGGGGTCCGCCCAGCATGCCGTTCGAATGGCGGAGTGGACAAGTCCACGTCTGCCCGTCACTCAAGTCGGACACGGGACGACTCCAAAGCTAGCGCCGCCTGATAGGAAGCGCAAGCTGGGTCCCGCGACTTGTGTGCACTAGCCCACCCTCTGTCCTTGCAATTAGAGCAGACCGGAGGTTCACTCTTCTTGCTACAGAGCGTGAAGGTATGCCCCTTTTGGGAGCAGTGACCGCACACGTCCTCCTTGAATTTACAACGCTTCGAGGTATGCCCGAAGCGTTGACAACGGTAGCACCGAAGCACCTGGACGAAATCCCGTACACGACAGGAGTTCCATCCAAGGTAAACTCGGCTACCCCTCTGCTTCAGCCGCTGAAGATTCTGCGGACTGACGGCAACGACCCAGTTGGCTGTCTCCGGGGTCTTGCAGTAGATAGGGACAGTTAGTGTTGTCGTCAAACTGTGGTCTCTGAGAGACGGGCCGTACCTAAGTCCTTGGTGGACCATACCGGCCGCTCTTGCGACTTGTGCCTGGTGTTCGGGCTCTACCTTCGTTCACCATCGTATCAGGGGAAGACAGCGTGCTACTCCCACTGCCACCTCGAGTCCAACCCAATCCAGGCACTCTTACGGAGTAGTGTTAAAGTCTTTTATCTCCGCAAGAGGGGCTTCAGCCTGGCCCGAGGGGACGAACCCCGAGGGGTTCGCCCAGCATGCCGTACATCAACGGAGCTGGACGAGTCCACGCTCCGTATGCAGTTTCGTTCTATGTTCGCTTCTTAGTCTTGCTTACGGATCGTGCGAATTTTCGGAACTCCTGAAACAGCTGCTCTGACACCAGGCTGGCTTTGTCGATTGGCCACTGAAATCCTTCTCGAATCGCCGCCTGGCGTAGGTGTTCCCTGTCCTCTACGTAACGCTGACAATCGTAGAGGACGTGGTTTGGAGTTTCCTCCTCCCCACATTCGCACAACTCGTCGTCGACCAGGGCGAACGTCTTGAGCTTCGCACGGAAGTCTCCGTGTCCGCTCAAGAACTGCGCTACATCATGGTCGACTCTGATCCAGCTCGCTGAGAGACGGTCTGATACCTCGCCGAAGTATTGGAAGGTTTCCCTACCCTTCGTCGAGGACGACCATCTCTGCTGCCACATCTCTAAAGTCGCCTCCCTCAGCCTTCTGCGAACTTGGGCTTCGGTGACGACTTCGTCAGCCAATTCGGCCTGACTCACTTGATAGGTTCCATGTTGGAACCCGAGTTTCTTCCTGGCTTTGTACACGCAGCTGAACTCCGCTATCGCCAAGTCCACAGGTATCTCCCCGGCGATCACGGGGATCGCATCAGTGGAGACTGTCCTGTAGGCTTTGACGCAGCCAAGCAGAACATGCCTCTGCGCCCTGGTGAGCACTTTACTCGTCCCAGAGGTAAGGCGGTCTGCCCAGCCCGCGGCAGCATACGTGACGATTGGGACAAACAAGCCGCGGTACAAAGTACGCATCGTCCGATATCCCAATCCCCAGTTCGACTTAGCAATCCTTGCTAGCGCATTAAACGTTCGCAAGGACTTGGCATTCAAATACTCGACATGGGAATGGATACCCAGTCTAGAGTCAAAATGCACGCCAAGGTAACGCACAGAGTCCTTGGCGGCAATATTCCGACCTCCTACTTTTATCACAGGTGGCCTCTCTCTGTCGAGAGAGCCTTTTAAGAATAACATCTCGGTCTTGGTCGCAGACAGCGACAATTTCTGCTGGTCGCACCAGCGAGAAATGGTGTCCACAACCAATTGGCCATTGCTTTCTAGACCCTTCCTGCTGTTCGCGAAGATCAAGACAAGAAGGTCGTCTGCATAGGCGATGGGCTCGCAAGCGAGCCCGGCGTTCGATAAGAGCTGTAGAACCTCGTCGAAGACTAAGTTCCAACAGCTCGGACCAAGAATCGATCCCTGTGGGCAGCCCTTAGTGACTTTCTTCCGCACTGCACCGCGATCAGACACCATAGTCACCACGCGGCCGTCGAAGTAGTCGACCACCAATCTAAGTAGGTTTTTTGGGCAGCCTCGCTTCCTCAACGCGTTGAGTATGCTTGGCCACCAGACATTATCAAAGGCCGCAGCAATGTCGAAGAGCAGACCCACGACGTACTTTTCCTCTCGACCGGACGCAAGCTCCCTCATCTTTACCACGGCATCAGTCGTGGATCGATGCGGCCTGAATCCGTATTGCCGATCGGAGGCGTAGTCGGGGTGCAAAAACAAACTAGCTAATCGCGTAGCGATTAGCTTCTCCAAGACTTTGCCTACGACCGAAAGCAAGCATATTGGTCTGTAGGACTTTATCTCCGTTTCAGGTTTCTCGGGTCCTTTAAGGATGGTAATGATGGACCCGACTTTCCATTCCACGGGAAAGACTCCGTGTGCCAGGCATCCGTTGTAGAGTCGGAGGAGCTCGCGTGAGATTGTATTACACGAACGTTTTAAAATCTCCGGCTCGATCCGATCTAGGCCTGGACACTTGCCGCTCTTCAGTCGGTTGACCGCCGATCTGAGCTCCGAGAGGGTGAAGGGACTGGCGTCCTCACTCTCCGGCTCGATGGCAGCTTCCCTCCTGACTCGCGCATGATCCGGGGAGTCATTCGCGGGGCTATCGTCCGGAATTAACCCCTCCAGCAGCGCGGAAGCGGTGGAGTCCCAGTCTGTGGTGTAACCCTGGGCAGTGTTACGATTTATATTCGAGATGACCGTGCTGGCTGTCATCTTCTGCCTCGTGATCTTATAAATGAGGCCCCAGGGTTCCTTGTTTCCCTGCTCGGTCACGAATGCACGCCAGCTGTGCGACCGAGCAGCTTTGATGGCGGCTTTGTAGGCCTTTCTCTGTTTAAGATACTCGGTCCTCTTGGCCGCCCTCTGCTCCTCTGAACATGCTGCGTTCTGCGAGGCTCGTCTAAGTTTGTAGACTCGCCTCTTTTGCCTCGTCAGGTCGGCCGTCCACCATGGGACGGATTTTGAATGCCACTGCTTGGTTGGCATCGAGGAGTCGCACGCTTGGACGATCATTCTTTCGATCTCCTGTGCTAGATGTTCGACATCCCCCTTATTGTTCAATGGATCGGGGGATATACTCCTCTTACTTTCCTGCAGCGCCTTGTCGAACTCGGGCCATTTTGCGCTTCGGAGTCGGAACCTTGGTAATAATCCGTTCCGGTTGGTGCTGCTGTTGCTACTAATTTCGGCAGCACCGTCCTCGGCGCAAAAACTCAAAGAAAACTCTATGACTCGGTGGTCGCTGGTCGTCAGGTCCTCGCGGACCTTCCAACCTCGCACCTTGTCGCAAATATCAGGTGTCGATAGTGTGACGTCGATGTATGACTGTCCACTAGGGCTGGAAAACGTCGGAGCGTTTCCAGCCTCGTTCAAGACAACCAAGCCATGGCTCACGATAAACTCTTCGAGTTTACGGCCTCTCACGTCCGTCTCCGCGCTGCCCCACTGGGCTGATTTTGCGTTAACGTCGGCAGAGATAATGACTCGGTTATGCTTAAGTGCGGAAAGAGCTCTCTCCAATCGCGCCAGACCTGATTCAACGTCATCGGAGCATTGAAAGTACTGGCTGATCAGGAAGAAGCTCCCAAACGAACCCGAGATGCTGACACAGGACAAATGCGTGTCGCACAAGTTAGAGACTTTGACCACGGTTAGATCCGGGTTTCTGACCGCTATTGCAGCCATCACCGGTTCGCCTGCCGTGATCAGCCTCGTTCTCAAGCCTAGCCCGGGCACAGTACCCCGCCAGCTATATGGCTCTTGTGCAAGCAACACATCTACCCCTCGCCTATGCATCTCAGTCCGGACTTCGTCGGTCACATTTCGGGCCCGCTGCATGTTATGCTGCATGACCCGTATGACTCTCGAGCGTCGCCGGTCGTTTGTACTATCCATTCGAGATTCAAATTATTATTCGCGTCTTATACGAGACATCTCCAAAACCAGCGCTTCCTGATAGGAGGCGCAGGCCGGGTCTCGCGACTTATGCTCAGATGGTCGCCCTCTGTCTTTACAGTTGGAGCAAACCGGAGGCTTGCTCTTCCTGTTACAGAGCGCATACCCGTGCCCTTTTTCGGCACAATGTCCGCAGACATCCTCTTTGAATTTGCAGCGCTTCGCCGTGTGCCCGAAGCGCTGGCACTTATAGCATCGGGTGACCTGTATGAAGTCCCGCACACGACAGGAACTCCACCCGAGGTACACCCGGTCCCCTCTCTGCGCCAGCCGCCGACGAATCTGCGGACTGACGGCCACTACCCAGTTGGCTGTCTCCGGGGTCTTGCCAGCCATGCGACTGACCCGAACACCCGAAGGCACATCCTTCTGGGACGCCTCAGAGAGGTTTTGCCTCCAAAGACTGGAGGCAATTTCCTCCTTGCCCATCCCTTTCGGAATGTCATAAATCAGGACCTCGGGGTCCCGTTTGCTGGGCAAGGAGACGGACAGTCCCGCACTCGCCAGCTTCTTATTGCCTACGAAGGCTTTTAGGTCCTCCTTGCGATCGGTTTCGACGACGATGCCACCGGAGTGGATGCGTCGAACCGATCTGACACGGATCGCCTCCTTCGCAGGTTTTACGATCGACAGAACAGCTCTCTTAGTAGCATCGCTGTTCTGTCCTTTATCCTTTGGCGGGAAGATACGCACCACGTATTGTGTCGGTGGTCTTCTCGCCTCCGGAGTCGCTGACTGGTTGACCTTTGCCACTTGGGCGTAGGTCAACTGCGCGGCATTGGAGACCGTCTTCGGGAGGGTTCCCTTGGACGGCCCAGGTCGCGCCGCACTCATTACGGCAGGACGCGCTTTTAGGTCCGCCCTGACCGCGGCGAGTTGCCCTTCGACGAAGCTGTTTCGTTGAATCAGCTCCTGGACCAACTCGTTGAGTGCTCCGACTTCTGCTAGTATCTTCGACCCGGACTCCTTGTTGACTTTCGACTCGGGTCGAAAGCAAAAGGTCCGTATCTCCGATACTCGCCTGAAGGCTTCGTCTCTCACGAGATCGAGAGGCCGTACCTTGTGCCCGGAAACCGTCCCCTTCGATTTCCTGGCCTGGTTTGCTGCGGCCTTGCCAGTAGGTGCGACTGGCTTGGCACGCTTCGACTTTTTGGTGACGGTTTTCCAACCGCCACCTTCGGGGTCTTCGACACGCACGGGTGCCGGTTGCACCTTCACGAGCGTGTCTTTGACTGATTCGATTTTTCTGGGTTTCTCCTTCCCAGCCTTGCGGCTGGGGGAGTCCCCCGACTTGGGCGCTGTCCCCACGTTACCGGTGTCCGGCGCGCCTTCTACCGTGGCCTCAGTTTTCACCGAGACCGCTCGCGTGGGTGTCACGCATCTCTCCAAGGTCACACGAGGATTGGCGATGTTCAGCACCTTCCCGGACCTTGTCTTTTTCGCAGACGCAGGAGGGCTAACAGCTGCTGCTGTAGCTTCCGCGTCTGTGGCGACGGCTTCACTCCGAGTAGGAGCTGGACCCGCCGACTTCGAACGTTCAATTTGTACTTTCAATTTAGATCCCATAGTTAGATCTTTGCCTTCATCCGGTACGCTCCCCGGCCACCACCGACCCACACATTTTGGAACCCGCCATCAGGCTGGGTTAGGGCTACGCACCGGACATAGTCTGCTGACTGGGCCGATTGCTCAACCCAGCCCGCGTCCTCGCCCGTCAGAACCCACTCGCCGAAGCGTATGGTCGTTCCAAGCCGATTGACTGGACCAGGGCTGCTTTTCTCGTCCAGCCTCCCATCTAGCCGAAGCAGAGGCCAAAGGTACGTGTTGGGGACGTCTCACCCGCAGGAGAGGGCCCCCTCAGATCCCAGGATCCTCTTTTCCGACGACAAGGGTCGCCACGCACGGCAAACACGCGGGAGACAGCAGTCGGAGAGGCTGCCTCTTCCTCTCCACCACACTTCGTTCGGTTCGCTGCGTTTTGAGAACACGAGCTATCCAGCGGTACCTTTTTCGTGGAGGCTCAAGTGTGGCTAGGGCACGTTTGCCCCTTGCGGCCTGGGTTGCCCAGGTGATTGGTTGCATCCCGATTTCTAGATCCAGCGGCATGTTGCTACGTGGCGCGCTCAGACAACGAAAATGCGGCATTCCGGTCAGACCAGAAAAACCGCACAACGTGACGCGGGGGACTGCAGCCACAAGTGACAACAGTCCCCCGGTAGGGAGTAGTACAGCATATTCAATGCTGTACATGAACACGCCACAGCCCGTATGCTTAGTTCAAGGGCCTCGCCATTATGCGAAGTACTACATGTACAACGCACTGGCGGTCTCAAAATACCCTCATCGCCGATGCATCTGATGCATCCGTCAACTCGGCAGCATTCACTCCGTCGGCGTGTTGCTTTGTGGCGTGTTCAAATAACGAAAATGCGGCATTCCAGTCAGACCAGAAAAACCGCATAACGTAACGCGGGGGACTGAAGCCACAAGTGACAACAGTCCCCCGGATGGGAGTAGTGCAGCATGTTCAATACTGCACAAGAACACGCCACAGCCCGCTTGCTTAATCACGGGCCTCGTCATTATGCGAAGCACTACATGTACAACGCACTGACGGTCTCTCGAGTGCCTTCATCGCCGATGCACCTATCGACTCAGCAGCAACATTCAATCCGACGGCGTGTTGCTTCGTGGCGTGTTCAGACAACGAAAATGCGGCATTCCAGTTAGACCAGAAAAACCGCATAACGTGACGCGGGGGACTGCAGCCACAAGTGACAACAGTCCCCCGCTAAGGAGTAGTACAGCATATTCAATGCTGTACATGAACACGCCACAGCCCGCATGCTTAATCTCGGGCCTCGCCATTATGCGAAGTACTACATGTACGACGCACTGACGGTCTAAAATGCCTTCATCGTCGACGCATCCATCGACTCGGTAGTAGCAACAACCTTCGCGAGGACTAGTTCGGGGGTCGCCTCTCAACCCTGGGTGGCCACAGACCGCCACCGCCAGTAGATAGGGACATCTATTGTGAATGAGCTTTAATGAGCGCGACGCGCTAGCTCGTCGTACCAGGCTTGGTTAGCCTATACCGACGGTGTTAGGGTGAGTGAAACCACGGACAAGGGGGTACGCATGCATCTGGAGCATGCATGCGTCGTGCTTGTGAAAAACCCCTCCGTCATCATTTAAGGTTCATCCGGAGGGAAGACCGTCCCGTGTGGGAGGTGACCCGCTTAGCCGTCGCGCTTGCAGGTACATGGCAAGCCATGGGCTTGAAAGCGCGACGTTTCCAGCGGGGGCCACGAGGAGGCGGGGTCACCAGCGCGAGGCTCGGTCTCTTGCGGGTCCGCATGATTTCTCATGTGGAGATTATAGACGTCTAGACACACTAACTGTTGTTAGTGCCCGCGTGGTCTAGACGGCTGTACCGGGGTCTGGGTTGATCCTAAGTTCCACTAACGTTTTCTAATGTAATGTTCTCTCTATATTTCAATACTGCTATTGCGAATTTTGTGAAGTGTCCGAATGTGTCTTCTAGAACGAGTTCTCTGAGCTGGCAAGGCCAGTTTATGCCTGTACTGGTGACGGCTACCATAAGGGTTTCTCTTTCTTTGCGTAGGTGTGGGCAGTCGAAGACAATGTGATGTACATTGTCCGCCCGCCCACAATCGCAGATGTCTGATTCTAAGGATTTCATGCTTTTTAATATGTTCCTTATGTTACCGTGACCAGATAGAAGTTGTACGACGTAGTGGTTTAGGACCACCCAGTTTGCTTCAAGTCTTTGGCGAACGTTCCCGAAAAACTCATGTGTTATCTGGCCTTTTGTTGAGTTGGTCCAAATTTCCTGCCAGGCATCGAGAGTCTGCTCCCGGATGTCTTTTTGCAGTTTGTTTTTTATTTCTATGGATGGTGTTGGTTGTAGTGTTGTGAATTCTAAGTTTCGGATTTTGAAATTTTGATTTCTGCTTAGATTGTATTTTGCTCTTCTCTCCTCTAAGAGTAGTTCTATCGGTATTGCGCCTGTGATTACCATTAGGGCATCGTATGAGATTGTTCTATATGATTTTGAAACTCTGATAAGGGCATGTCTTTGAGTTTTGTGTAAGAGTCTAATGTGATGTGAATTGTTAACCTTGTCTGACCAGGCAGCAGCGGCGTAGGTGAGTATAGGAACAAAGACTCCGTTGTAAATAGTAGCTAGGGTCTTGTGGTTAAGTCCCCAGTTGGCTTTGGCAATTGTAGCAAGAGCGTGAAATATCATTTTGCTTTTGTTTGATATTAGTTGCAGGTGAGGAGTTATGTTTAATCTTGTGCCAAATTTGACACCGAGATATTTAACGGAGTTTTTCATTTTAAGTGAGCTGTTCCCGATCTTGACTGTGGGAGGTCTTCTAATATCTAGAAAGCCTTTTAGCAGAATCATTTCTGATTTCTGTGATGAAATTTGGAGTTTTTGTTCCCTACACCATTCTAAGATTGTGGCTGTGATGGAGTTTGCAGTTGTTTCCAACTGTAATCTAGAGTCTCCTGAAGTGAGGACTATTAGGTCGTCCGCGTAAGCAATGACTTTGTGGCCTAGACTATTTAGGCGATTTAGAAGTTCGTCGAATATTAAGTTCCAGAACATGGGTCCCAGGATAGAACCTTGAGGGCAACCTTTGTTTACTGATTTGCGGGATATGAAGCTAGAGGTGACTATCTCTGCTGTTCGGTCAGAGAGGTAACTTTGAATAACTTTGTATATATTTTGCGGACAATTTCTATTTTTTAGGTTCCAGAGGATGCTGGGCCACCATACCGAATCGAAAGCTCCTGAGATGTCGAAGAGCAGACCTATCATATATTTGTTCCGAGAGTAAGTTACATGTTTTCTTAATTCAACCATGGCGTCCTCTGTTGACCTTCCGGGTTTGAATCCGAATTGTCTATCAGAGGTGAGCTCATGGTTGTGCAGAAGGCAGTGGATCTTATTGGCCATAAGCTTTTCCAGAATTTTGCCGAGGACTGGGAGGAGAGAGATCGGCCTATAGGACTTAGGATCGCTCTCCTCTTTCTCTTTTCCTTTAAGTAGCACACGAATCTGAGCACGCTTCCATTGTTTTGGGAATACGCCGTGGGTTAGGCAATCATTAAACAGTTCTGTGATTTCCCCATGTAGGGTAGTCCAGGCCCGCTTAATGATTACGTTTTCTAGTCGGTCGTGTCCGGGGGCTTTATTCGGTTTAAGGGATTTTACTATTGTGGCTATGTCTGTTTTTAAGAATGGGGGAGAATTTTCCGTGGCTGGAGGTGACGACGTCTCCAGTCGGATGTTAATTTGTCTGTTTGTTTCGTTGGTCGTGTTATCGTCTGGAACTAGGTGGGCTAAGAGTTTGTCTATTGTGTCGCGTAGTGTGATTGTTTGTTCACCTTGTATTTGTATACTTTCGCATACTTTGTCTGCTTTTAGTTTTTTGTTTGCTATTTTGTATGTTATTCCCCATGCGTTTTCGTTTCCTTCCTTGGAGACGAAGTTTCTCCAGCTTTTGAGTTTCGCGGATCTAATTTTTGATATATATTTATTTCGGAGGGTTCGATAAGACTCTCCTAAGGATTGCCTTACCGATTTCGTTTTTGTTCTTTGATAGATACGTCTTGCCTCAGTGACCTCTTTTCTAAGTTTGCTTAGTTGCGGAGTCCACCAAGGGACGGATTTCGGGAAGCGTGTTTTTTGCGGGATGGATTGTTCTGCTGCTGTTATGATTTTATTTTCTATTTTCGCGGCGAGTGATTCTGGAGTTGAGGTTTCTAAGGGGGGCGGGTCGTTTGTAGTTTTGTTGGAGAGACAGTGGTGAAATTTGTCCCAGTCTGCTTTTTTAACGTTGAACCTATTGGTTCTGACTGGTCGGCTAGAAGTGTGGAATAGTTGGATGGAATAGGTTATTAGACTGTGGTCGCTCGTGGTCGTACTGTCATGTACCGACCAACACCTGATTTTGTCGAATGAGTTTGCACACGCTAGAGTGAGATCAATGTTAGAAGTTCCTCTAGGTGTGTTGAATGTGAAGGTTGCGGAAGGCTTATTAACTACGAAGAGTCTGTGTTGGGAGATGAAATCTTCCATTGTCTCTCCTCGAGGATCTGTGCGTTTGCTGAACCAGAGGGGGGAGTTCGCGTTTGAATCTAAGCTAATTATTATTTTATGCCCCTTGAGAGTTGTAATTGCTTTATCTAGGTGGGCTAAGTATGAGTCTATGTTTTCGCAAAATTGGAGATACGCGTTGATTATGTAGAATCTGTCGTCTTTCGTGCAGATTTCTACGCATGTGCAATGGGTGTTGCTTATTTGTGCGATCTTAAGGGCTTCTATTTCGGTGTTGAAAATAACTATTGCTGATTTAATTTTGTCCGCGGTAGAGATTTTTGAAAAGCGTTTTTTGTCGGTTATGATTTTTGTAGTAATTCCGAAGCCTGGGATGGAGTTCGCGTTACTGTAGGGCTCCTGAAGCAAGAGTATATCTATCTTTTTGTTTGTCGCTATCTGTCTGAGTTCGTCAGTTACTGTCTTAGAACCTCCGGCGTTTATTTGTGCTACTTTTAGGATTCGCGTGCTACTTGTGTTGCGTCTAGTGGATACTTGGCCTATTTTAAGGGTGGGCATGGATTGGGAGTGGTTAGGTTTATAAACCATAATCCGTGCGAGCGAGGACCTGATTTATAGCAGCGATGTATGCCGGACATTCGCTGTGGGTGACAGAGTGGGTGGCGGGTTTGCCGGTTTTCTGGCAATTATGGCAGCAGGACGGTTTGGCCTTGTTTGGGCATGTTTTGAAAGTGTGGTCTTGCTCGGCGCAATGACCACAAATGTCTTTCTCGGCGCGGCAGTATTTCGTCGTGTGACCGAAGCTGTGGCACTTGTAACAGCGGGTCGCCGCGATGTAATCGTTGACGCGGCAACAATTCCATGCGACGTAGACTCGCTCTTTCTTGACGAGGATGTCGCGGGCCTGTTTAGACACTTCTAGAATCCAGTTGCATCTATCTCTGTTTTTGTCGCCTGATTTAAATGCGAGTTTGATCTGTTGGGAAATAGATTTTTCGGGGCCGTCGAGATTCTGGTTGACGATAGCCTTAAGTGTGGCTTCGTCACTCTCGAGTTTCGGGACGTCGTACAATATTATTCTGGGATTTTTCTTTAGCGGGGCTCCTACTATTAGGCCGGCAGCTTTCAACTGCGCGTTGCCTTGAAGGGTGGTTAGGTCAGAATTTTTAGAGGACTCGACTAGGATCCCGTTGCCCTGGATCCTCCTGATGCTCTTTATTTGCAATTTGTTTTCGGAAGGGGAAACGAGCTTCAGGACTGCTTCCTTGGTCTTCTCACTGGATTCGAAGACCTTGGGATCCTGTGGAAGGATCGTGATCGCGCTAGGAGGGTTCTGTTTTAAATTTGAAAGAGCCGCAGTTTTGGAGCGGACTCCGACTCTTTCGGCGTAGGTGGTGGGTCGGGAGGGTTCTTTCGAGACTTGACACTTTTCAGTGACTGTCTCGAGGGTCTTGCGCTGCATTTTATTTTCGGAGGTGATGGCGTGGATTTGGCCCTCGAGGTTACTGCAGCGGAGGAGGGACGCTCCAAGGATACTTTGCAGTTTCGCGAGTTTACTGGCGATAAACTGCGATGCTTCGGGATAGAGACCGTTGTCCTGGTCCATTAAGAAGTTCAATAAGGCCATTGAGACCTTTTCGGATTTTAAGCGAAGTTCGTTCGCGGTGAGATCGGGGGAGGGAGTGACGGCGGCCGTCTTGCTGCTGTTGTTTTGCGGATTGTTGGGGGCAGGTGTGACCGGGGGCGGAGAAGGGGCTTCGGATTTTCTCCGGGTTTTGGGGGGCTTTTGAGAGGGTACGTTGGTTAGCGGGGTGTCAGAGTCTAATTCTGCGTCGGAGACTATTCTACGTTTATTTTTTCTGTTGCGTTTACTTACTTTGATGTAGCCCTCTGTATCGGATGTATCGGCTTCCATCCTGTCTGTTGTGGTCGGCTGGCGAGGTGGTGGGTTTGTCGGCTGGCGGTTGGCTGCTGGGCTGGCGTCCAGGTCGTCTAGGAGTTGCACACGGATTTTTTTCTTCGGATTTTTGGAAACTCACACGTGAAAAATAATGTACGTATCAAGAAATTTGCGCGTAACTAGGGACGGTTGCTAAGGAGTTTTCGCGGAGGAATGTACTACAGGCCGAGAAACCGTTACTTTTACCGTTAAGCGGTACCGTTACCTGGCCGGCGACCCTTGTAATCCGGGACGGCGCAGGTAGTCAAAATTTACGGACGCGAACAATTTAAAGTAAATGTTTATGCTTATAACTTTTTTAACGTTAAAACAATCAACAAATGAACTGCACAAGGTTGTTGTTGGTAAAAAACACTGCACGTTGATACAAAAAATTTTTAATTTTTGTCACTTTTAAACTACCGTTTACGAAACGACGCGGATTAACTTCGGAGCGACTTGTCGCACGTCCGTTCACCACGGCGGTTGAGAGCGGAGTCCAGTAGATAGGGACAGTTTGCTGTGGTCCATGGGTCGAGAGTCGACCCGGCCGCACCCGAGGCTTGCGCCCATATCGGCTTGGACCGGCCAGTTGTTGTTTGGCCGCCACTCTCCAGCGAGCCACTGCCAGGGGAACCGCTGGCTAGATGTTATGCCAGGATTGGCTTGGAAAAACCCTGCCCTCGGCAGTACGCCTCATTGGACAAGTTGGATCTACCTAGTAGGAAGCGACTCATTTAGTCAACCCTGGCCGTCGCTTGGCGCCGGCCAGCGCTGTCCAGCGGGGACCACGGGGAGGTAGAGTCGCCGGCTTTCGCCCGATCCCGTGCAGGTTGGCTTCAGTCGAGACTGTTGCCGACAAAGCCCCACCGCATCAACACCGAGGTGTTGCCTGCTACCGCGGTCGGGGCTGGTGTGGGTTGTGTGTGTGTGTGTGTGTGTTTGTGTGAGTGTGCGCTTGCGTGCGTATGCCTGTTTGGTGTTGCATACGTGCGTGTGTTGTGGTGTTGTTGTTGTGTTGTGGTGTATGGGGGTTGGGTCTGGGTTGCCGGCGATGATCCTAGGGATCCCGATCGGGCGGCGGCCCCGATCTGCGGGTGGTGGACCTGGTCGTCATGGTGGTGGATCGGCGCTGTTCCTCCCCGGTTGCCGCGGGCGGTCCTCCCCCGGTCGGCACCCCCCAGAAACGCTCCTTAGCGCGCAGGATACACCGCGCCGTGACCATGAACTCCCCATAAATGTCCTCGGTGACGAGGGCGGAGAGGGTCGGCGGCCACTCAATCCCGAGGGCCGCGCAGCGCTCCCGCAGGCCCATCCTCTCCCCCGCGTGCTGCGGGCAGTCCAGCAGGGTGTGAAGCGGGTCCTCCGAGTCGAAGCCGCATCTGCAGGCCGGAGACGGGGCGATGCCAAGGTAATGAAGCTTGGCCGCGAAGTCACCATGTCCCGTCAGGAACTGGGAGGCGTAATGGTTGGGTTTAACCCACCAGGCCCCCAGCCTCGCCTCCACGTTTGGGAAGACACTGAAGGTGTGCCTTCCCTTGGTACTCCCGGTCCATCTCGCCTGCCACTCCTCCAGGAGAGCCCCCCTGATGGCCTCCAGCGCATCCCCCCCCGCGTCCGGGTCAACCGCCACCGTGGGCACCACTGAGGCCGTGTCCAAACCGCGCCGCAGCCTGTACCTGCAATCGGCCTCCTTGATTTTCAGGTCGATGGGGGGGACGCCCAGCAGAACCGGAAGCGCGTCCGTCGACACAGTCCTGTATGCCGAAGCCATCCTGAGCAGAACGAGTCGTTGGGCCCTGGCCAACTCCATCCTGTCCCTCACGGTGAGAAGGTCCCTCCACGCCGCGGCCGCGTACGTCGCGATGGGGACGAAGAGACCCCGGTAGAGGGTGAGCGTGCACCTGAGTTTAAGGCCCCAGTCCCGCCTGGCCACGGCAAGCAAGGCGCCGAATTTTTCCATAGTCTTGGTCCTAATAGCCCTGGCGTGTGTGGCGACCCTCAGACGCTCGTCGAAATGCACGCCGAGGTACCGGACGGACCTGACCATGCGCACCTGCTTTCCCCCGACCCTGATGGTCGGCGGCCTCCTGACATCCAGCGAACCCCTGAACAGAATCATCTCGGACTTGCCGGGGGACAGCGCGAGTTTCTCCCTTGTGCACCACTCCTCGATGGTGGTCGCGATCGCCTGACCGGCACGCTCAAGGTGGGCGCGGCTGTCCCCGTCGACTATGACCAGCAGGTCATCAGCATACGCCACGAATCCGGTCCCGGCGCTCCGCAGCTCCCGGAGCAGGTCATCGAAGACCAGGTTCCATAGTCCCGGTCCCAGGATTGAGCCCTGGGGGCATCCCTTAGTGGCCGCCTTGCTGACCCGCTCGTGCCTGCCGATGAGAACCGCCGAGCGGTCCCGGAGGTAGTCCGCAAGCACCGCATAAAGGTTCCGCGGGCAGGACCTGACCCTGAGGTGGTGCAGGACACTGGGCCACCAGACATTGTCAAAGGCCCCCCTGATGTCGAAGAGGAGCGCCAGGACATACTTCCGACCCGAGGCAGCGACCAGTCCTCTCATTCCCAGTATGGCGTCCGTCGTCGACCTCCCGGCCCTGAATCCGTACTGGTCCGCACTCGCGTGTAGGGGGTCCAGCAGCACAGGCTCGAGCCTCTTAAGGAGGAGCCTCTCGAAGCACTTCCCCAGCACCGGCAGGAGGCAAATCGGCCGATACGACGCCGGGTCACCAGCGTCCCTGCCAGGTCCCTTTAGGAGGGCGCGAATGGAGCCGATCTTCCACTGCTCGGGGAAGACTCCGCGCCGGAGGCACGCGTTGTAAACCTCCAGGAGGTCACCGCGAATGATCTCGTACGAAGCCTTGAGGACCTCCACCTCAATACCATCGATGCCGGGGGCCTTACCGTTCCTCATGCCCGAGACCGCGACCCAAAGCTCCCCCTCCGTGAACGGGGGCGTGTCCGGCGCTGTTGCAGGGGCGAGCACCTCGGCGCGCCGGTGCTCCTGCTCCCGAGTGGTGTCCGGGGTGTCGTCCGGCACGAGGGCGTCAAGGAGGGCCCTCGCGGCAGCTCCCCATGTTGGGGCGACGTCTGTCGCGCCCGTGGTTGCCAGGGCCATGTCCGGGGTGAACCTCCTCGTGCAAAGCTTGTAAACCACGCCCCAGGGGTCGCGGTTCCCAGCGTCGGTGACGAAAGACCGCCAGCTTGCCTTTTTCGCCTCGTGGACCGAGTCCTGGTACGAGCGCCTAACCCGCAGGTAGGTCGCTCTCTTCTCGGACCTCAGGTCCGGGTTGGTCTCCCGCTGGTAACGCTTTCTGGCCGAGTACGTGGCCCTCTTCGCTCTGTTGAGCTCGGGGGTCCACCAAGGGGCGGTTCTTGCACGAAGCGTCTTGGTCCTCATCACGGCCCTGCATGCTGCGATCACCAGGTCCTGTATCGCACGGACGGCCCGCGCAATTCCAAGGTCGGTGCTCAGCCGTCCAGTTAGGTCCAGGCCCCTCCTCAGCTCAGCCAGGGCGCCCCGATAGCGCTTCCAGTCGGCGGCGGCGACGTTGAACCTCCCGTCCCGCCCGCGGCTCGGGACGATCTCGTCAGGTCCCAGACGTAGTAGGATGACAGCGTGGTCGCTGGCAGTCCATCCCTCCCTGACGCCCCAGTCCCTGACCATCGGAAGGACCCCGCCCGAGGCGAGCGTGACGTCAATATTTGAGGCGCCCCTGTGGGACCTGTAGGTAGGCGGGGCACCAGGCTCGTTCAGGACCGTTAGGCCCCACTGTGCGATCCTCTCCTCGAGAAGCTCGCCCCTCTCGTCAGTCCGGTGCGGTGGATATTCCTGGGAGTGCCAGAGGGCGGACTTGGCGTTCACGTCGGCCCCCAGAACCAATTTCTGTCCCGGAAGCTGAGCTACCAGTCTGTCCACTCTCTCCAGGTACGGGACCACGCTGTCCGAGCACTGGAAGTAGGCCGAGGCCACGTACAGGCGGCCAAAGGGGCCGGTGATCTCCGCACAGACACAGTGCTCGTCACTGAGGTGCGCAATCTTGAGCGCCGCTATGTTGGGGTTACGCACAACGACAGCTGCCATGGCCCTCGCTCCGTCCCTCGCCCCGGTGATGATCGTGGCTGAGGAGTTAATGCCCACGAGTCTTCCCCTGACGCAGTAGGGCTCCTGTGCCAGGAGGATGTCGATGCGCCTGTCCGCCATCAGTTTGTCGACCTCCAGCGACACTAGACGCGAGCACCTCATGTTATGTTGCATGATCGTGATGCCCGGGATGCTTTTGGTGTGGGGCTTAATAACCATAATCCGTGCGTGTGAGCGACAGATTTATGGCTGTGATGTATGCGGGGCAGTCTTTGCTCGTGACACAGTGTGTGGAGCTCTTTCCTGCCCTTGAGCAGTTGGCGCAGGTGGCCTGCCTGTCCTTCTTCGGGCACTCCTTGAAATTGTGCCCCGCTTCGGCGCAGTGGCCGCAGACCTCCCTTTCTGCCCTGCAGAATTTAGCTGGGTGTCCGAAGCCCTGACACTTGTAGCATCTCGTAACAGTGAGGTGGTCCTGGACTCGACAGCAGCTCCAGCCGATGTAAAGCCTCTCCTTGGGCACCAGGAGGTCGCGGGCGCGTCTGGAGACTTCAAACACCAGGTTGCACCTGTCTCTGGCCTTGTCTCCACTCTTGAACACCAGGCTCATCTCCCTCTTGACCACGGCGGCCTCTTCCTTCCCGAGGTTTTGATCGGCTACGTCCGCGATGATTTCCTTATCGTCTTGGGTCCGAGGAACGTCGAAGATGATGATCCTGGGGCTCCTCTTCGGCGCAGGGGCCACGACCAGTCCAGCGGCCCGGAGCTTGTCGTCGGCCATGAGAGTGGCGACATCAGACCTATTGGCCGTGACCAGGGCGACGCCGGAGCCCTGGGTCTTCCGGACTCCCTTGATCCGGAGGCCATGGGACCTTGGGGACACCAGTTGGAAGACGGCCTCTTTGGTCTTGTCGCTGTCGTCGTACTTCGTCTGGTCCGTCGGTGTTATGATTACGACATTCGGCGGGTCCTGCTTTTGGGTTGACCTCGCGGCAATCGCCGACTTGACCCCAACCCGCTCCGCGTACGTGGGGGGCTTCCTTGTGGTGGCGGCAGCGGCGACGGCGACGGCGGCGGCTTGCTCCTGGAGGGCCTGGCAGGAGCGCGAGTGCGCCTTTGTCTGCAGCTCGGCTTCATCAAGGCATCCCTCCAGCTTACTGGAATACACAAGCGTTTTTACCAGGTAGTCGTGCAACTTGGTAGCCTGCGTGCACAGGGCATGCACTACGGAGGGCGGGATCTCGTTCTGCGGCAACGTGATGGTCTGTATGAGCTGCCGGTACGCCTTGGCCGCGCTTGCCCTGAACGCGACGACATTGGTGTCCTCCTCTGACGCTTTGTCCGGCGAACGATCCGGTGTCTGGACCTGGGTCGGTTGTTTGTCCTTCCTTTTCTTCTTTGTCTTCTTCCGGGTGGTCTCCATTGGCGGCCGGAAGGTCTGGTCGGAGGTGACAACGGTCTCGGAGTCAGTGTCCGAGAGTACCCTCTTCTTCATGCGGCGACCGTCTCCCGAAGAGGCAACCTCCATGTCGGGGCTAGTACGCCGCCCTCACCGTTGGAAGAAAAAAAAAAAAAAAAAAAAAAAAAAAAAAAAAAAAAAAAAAAAAAAAAAAAAGTTATTAAAATTTATTAAAATTGTTTATAAAAAATTGTCCCGAAGTTGTTAAAAATTGTTAAAAATTGTTTAAACAATTTGTTTAAACAATTTACTTGAAGAATTGTTCACAGGGCGTTAATTTGTGTTCACAACGTTTTGAATTTCGCGCACTCCTGATTTTGTAAGTCCGCGGCGGAAACTCGCACTGTAGTTATGGCCCGCGGGGCCAATTGCTGCCAACTCTTGAAAAATTTTTTGGGTTGGCAGCAGTAGCTTCCTTTTGGTGCACAGAGTTTCCTCTCTACACCGCGCGGACCAATCACCGCGCAGAACACCGCTGATGCAGCGCCAGCCCACGCCGACGGTGGCGTCGGGAAGCTCGAGGTGGCAGCACGTGTTTTTCGAAGTATTTTGCGATTTTTTCACTTTTCCAATTTTCACACTACACTGTTCAACGAGGAGTCAAATTACTCGTCTCGACGAGAAATTAATCACTGTGTTTTTAGTTTCCGTCTACGGCCACTCTTTCTCGAGAAAGTCGGAGCCGAAGGTCGGCGTGCCGGAGCACGTGGCGATCGATATATCGAAATCCACAACACTGTTTTTTCCGTCAGTTTTTGGCCGATTTGCACAATTTTTGGCACAGAACAATTCTCTCGGTGAGCACGACACACTGGAGCACACTTTAAGCGTCCTCTCAATGCGCCACCTGGCGGCAGAATCAGTAGATAGGGACAGATGGGAATCTCGTTAATCCATTCATGCGCGTCACTAATTAGATGACGAGGCATTTGGCTATTTTTTTTTTTTTTTTTTTTTTTTTTTTTTTATAGAGAGGAAAATCTTTTATAGACACCACGGAATTCTTCGACGTGGTAGTGTGGGATTCCTTATACCCACTAAAAACCTCTCTCTTCTCACGCCTAGATGTTATGGCGGAGGACGGCTTTATTTCCTGGTGCCGAATTTGCGATGTTGGGGCCCAGGTTGCCCATTACAGTGGCCGTGAATCGGGCGATCACCCAACGCCCTCCCTATTACCCGGATGACAGATGTTGTTTGTCATCTTATTCCATCTTGTCCAGTTCGTGTGCGATCCCTGAAGGGCCCTCGTAGTTATTGATCTTAAGAGCCCTTTGAGTCCTAGTGCGGAGATCGATTCAGCCGAGAGCGATGCCCACACGCCGCGCCAGGAGATGGTGACCGACGTCACTCTAACAGCTTCCGCCAAAACCCCAAATTCCTGGGCGACGCGATGCCTTAACAGCGGGGTGTCGTATTTAGCGACTTTCCTCGCATGTGCATCATTAAGCGACGTCGCACCGCTAACGACCTGGCTGTCGATGACCCTGACTGCTCCATCCTTAAAGGCCACCAAATCAGGCTTCTGCAGACCCGACTGCAGGACATAATGCGGATTCTCCCTAACCCTCCACCCACTCTGCCTCAGACCAAATGCTACGATTCGGCATATGGCATCGTGTCTGAGTATTCGACCCCCATGAGTCCGGTGACATCCCTGCACTATGTGTGCCGCCGTCTCCGTTACGGCGCACCCAGCACGACACAACACAGGAGCCCCATTCCCACGACGGCCTCTTGATGTTCTTACTCTGGTGGGCAGGGCGTTAATACGTACATGATGATATTGCACGTAATCCCTGCCGGGGATCCCCGCAGAACAGGCGTCAACCCAAGAGCTGCTATCGATGACTTTAGCAGCCTCACGCAATTCTCCTCCATCGTTAGACTGATGGAGTAAAGATGCCCAGTATTTGGCACGATCCTCAGGTTGGAAAAGCGCCCGACCTTGGATAGTCAGAGCACTCTCCGCCCGTCGAACCACTGCCACAACCGCCGGATGTTGGGAGGCATCTCTTGCAGCCGCACAGGAGGACCTCGCCATTGATGTTAACCTGGCGTGCATCATACCCGGTATCGATGTTCGAAACGCGGGGATGCCAAGTCCACCCTCCTTGCAACTGGCGTGGAAATACCCAAGTGGTACATCTTTGGGCAGACGCAACCACCTTCGAACGGCCAGCCGCGTCTGTTTATCTAATGCCTTCAAGATTTTAAGTGGGCATCTTGTCAAAACCAGCTGGTGATAAAAACGCGGAATGAGGAAACAGCGCAAGATCTTGAGGCGCTGTTGAGGCTTGAGTGGCGCCTTGGTGATATTGGCCAACTCTCTGTCTAGCTTGCCCCCAGGTTTTTCAATACCCATTGGCGAGATCTTAATGCCCAGATATCGGAAGCCCTCGGTAGGTCCCAGTTGTTTTATAGACCGACCGTTGACCTCAAATTTGCTGGCGGAGAGTATCTTGTACTTCTTTTCTTTACCAGCGATCTGGATGGACATAGCCAGACATTTATCGGAGTTGAATTCCAACCCGTACTTTCGTGCCTCTTCCTCAGCCGTTCGAAGCATGCCCTGCATTCCTGAAACGGAGGACGCGAACAAGATCAGGTCATCCGCATACGCCAGTATATTGACCCTTTGCTCCCTGATAACATAGCCGACCTCCTCGGGTAACACCCTTATCACCCGGTCCATGACGATCGAGAATAGCAGGGACGACAAGGGATCGCCCTGCCGCACACCCCTCGCTACCCGGATCGGATCCGATGTCTCTCCATGGACCTGAAGCACGGTTCGGCTATTATGGTACGTCGCTGTTATGTACCTCACAAAGAGCTCCGGGAGTCCCAATCCCCTTAGTGCCGATGTTATGGCATGGTGACTAACGCTGTCAAACGCCTTGGCCACATCTAAGGACACAACGTGAAGCTGCTTTAAGCAGCTCCGTGCGTCACGAAGGGCAGTTGACAGTACAAGAACGTTCTCAGCACAGCCATCGTGTACTCCTCGTTGCCGCTCATCGATGAGACCGGCTTTTGCCAATCTCACCGCCAAGATTTTATGCAGCTGACGAACGACGACTGAAGCCACACTTATAGGACGGAACTCGGATGGTGTTGAGCTTCCGTCCTTCTTAGGGATAAATACCGTCCTGCTGATGAGGAGCTCAGATGGAAATGCCCCTACCGCAAGGATGACATTATAAAATAAGGTTCTTAGAACTACTGGCACACTCCTCCATTGCCTGCTCGAGATGTTATCGAGACCCGATGCCGAGGAGAGCGGGATCTCATTGGCCTGGATCTCATGGCCACGAACCGGCTCAGCGATCCAATGCAGGTCCTCCCTTTCCTGAACTGGATGAAGGTGTTCAATGGGGACAGAAGGACTGGTGAGCATAGGTGTCCAGTACTCCACCATCTCGCCAACGGTTGGTGTTTGAGCCTGCACCGGGCCATCCAGTACAAGCTTGGCCGCGCGAGACATGTCCTTCCTCCAGAGTTCCTGCATGGCCGCATACTCCCTTCTCCTCAGTCTCCACCTCGGCACGGGCCCGGCAGGTGCAGCTTTAGGTGGCCGGAGCAGTGGTGTTCTCCGCTCCTTTACTTTCGCAGAAGGCGTCGGAAAGACTCGTTGAAGCCATCGACAACAAGCACTCGGTGTTATTGGTTCTCGATTAAGAACCGTTCTCGCAAGACTTACGAGTTCCTCCGCTTCATGGGATTTCACCCTTTCGGCCGGATCAATCAGCTTACGGATAGCGTCAATATATTGGCACTGATGTTGCTGTGCCGACGCAGAGTGCTCCTGAACAGGAGTAGGCGAATCCGCCTGTCGATGACTTGTGTCGTGATGTTGAGTGACACTGGAGGTTGAAGGTTGAGACTCAACGGCAGTTCCACGCTCGCGGCATACACCGATCTTCTGTGTAACAAGAGCTTTATACGTCAATTTCTTTCTGAGGCCCTTCAGTCGATCAAGACTGAATTTATTGTCGAAGACCGTCAGCAGATGTTCGTTCATAAATTTGACGTTGCCCTGCACACTCGCAAGCGCCTCAGCCGCCGCCACCATCTCAGTCTCCTCCTGAGTCCACCTAACCTTCTTTACCGCCACCTGCACTCGTTGGTTGGCCTCGTCTGGATGAGCTCTCCTCACATGGACCCCCAACCCGATGGAAGTGGGAAAGGATCGCGAACAATGGGGACATGGATGTAGTGCCCCCCGTGACGCAAGATGTTGTGCGTCGTTACTGGACTGGTTGGGTTTATTTCTGGAGGTCGTCGGACAGACACTCCGACTCACTGTGGCCGCTGTCGTAGGGTCGGCGATCCGAGTGGCCCGAGGGCCCGCCGACAATGGGTCACTTGACCCATAATCTTTTTTGTGATTCTTCGGGCCTACGACAATAGAGCCATGGGGGTGGCAACCCCATGACCCATAACATGCCTCCCTCAAAGTGACTAGAGCCGCCGCCACATTAGCGCGAAGGCAGGCCATTTGGGTGGGCTGCACCCTTACAGCGGCTCATTACTGCTAGGCAGCACGTCGTGTCGCACAGAATTTAGCCGCAATGCACTGAATGGACAGGTCCAAACAATACATCACGTTACCGTCGGGAACCACGAGGAGGTACCTGTGCGACTGGGACGGGAGAGGCTAATGGACCTAACAAGAGGTCTATATTACGCATCACCGTCCCGCGGGAGGCCAAG
>NW_027476102.1:1770000-1772500 GCF_051020955.1 Megalopta genalis
ACGGGATAAATTGACCCTCCTGAACACTACATTTCCCAACGGCGGAACTCCGCGGGATTCAGTGCTGGGCTAATTCCTGTTCGCTCGCCGCTACTAAGGAAATCCTGGTTAGTTTCTTTTCCTCCGCTTAGTAATATGCTTAAATTCAGCGGGTAATCTCGCCTACTCTGAGGTCGTCGGAACGTGAAAAAAAATTTTTTCAGAGCTTCCCCCCCCGAAAGCATTTTGCGAAACGTGTACAGAGCAACACAAAAAAAAAAAAAAATAAAAAAAACACAAAAAACCCTTAAAGCAAAAAAAAAACCGTTTATCGCGCCTCACCAATATATCTTTTATAAAATTCGATATCCTCTCCAAATATAGATCTTCGAAACACTCGCAAGACGATTACAATCGGTATAACTTTAACGTCCGTCCGAAAAGTACTTTCGGGGACTAGACGACCGATTGATCTCGTGCGGTTTCGCTATTCGATCATTTGAAGAGAACAAAAAGATATATGGGGCGACCGACAAACGGTTTTCCCGTAGAACCAGACTCGCGATTGCGTTGACACACACATCATAGCCACACCAATAGAAGAGTTTTAGGACGGTAACCCGGGTGGGGTGTTCTTTACTCAGAATATGTGCAACATCGGATCTATATAGCCATCGATACAATTCGTACACAAATGTGTCGTACGAAGAGAGAGACTTTTTTTCCTCTGGCAACATAACGGTAAGAGACATCCTTCCACACTCATAGGTTCCACTCCCTGGGGCTATGATATATATATACATATAAATTCAAATTCGAAGCAACGGTCACAATTCTACTCTATATTTTTGCGGGTTATGTGTTCTTTCGTTCAATTTCTTTCATGCGTTCGTTCGATCTCTGTACACAGTCTTCACATAGGACAGACTCGTGTAGTACGCTTTCGTGGGTTAAACCCATCTCGTTTCATTTCAGGCGACGTCGGGAGCGCGTTGAAAATGTACCAGTGAAATCTCGATAGTTCTACGGATACGAATCGTCCCGAAAAAGATTTTGTCACCGCTTCGAAGCGGTGTTTCAGACGGGCGGACGTATATAAAACATATACGACACACGACACCGCCTTCCACACTCACGCTAGTTCGAACACGATTTCCATCTCTCTCGAAGACTGTTAGACGTACGTAAAATTTCTCAATATTCATAGGACCGCGACAAACGCCGACGAAGCGCCCATCATTCGCTCGTACGTATATAGGCAACAAGTGCCATCAACGCAAGCAGTTTATAAGTACGTAAACGACCCTCAGCCAGGCGTGGTCCAGGAATTGTATCCGTGGACCGCAATGTGCGTTCGAAATGTCGATGTTCATGTGTCCTGCAGTTCACACGTTGACGCGCAATTAGCTGCGTTCTTCATCGACCCACGAGCCAAGTGATCCACCGTTCAGGGTAATTTTTCCCTTTTATTCTCTCATATATATAATGTGTATTTGCTATCCACCACATTTTTGTGTTATATTTCGGAACAAGCCGATACCCGAAGAGCTCCAACCAGCGCGCGAAGGAGATTCGGGAGTCGTCGTACAACGACATAATTGTCCCTTAAAGAACGAGATATTTCCGTCGAAACCATATATATATGTACGAGCAAATCCAAAACCACTGTTTTCTTGCAAGTTCGACGGTCGGAGCGAATAGAACATTGAAAAGCCTTCTATCGAAGAAACACAGAGAGTATATCACCTCCAAAAACGACGGGGATATGGATATTCAAACTGGACAATTATCAACCCGATACTGGATTCGAAAAGTTTCTCTCTCCTTTCGTCGTTATTTACACCGGACGGACTCACGGCCGGCTCTAGCTGGGTGTCATATATATATACGTCCCACGCTCATGCTGCCACTAGCGCGCAACAGAGTAGGGTGTCAATGACAACGACACAGCATTGAAACGAGCTACACAAGCCGGTCTCTCTTGATACCAATGTAAACGAGCATTAAGTTATCTTCAGACTGCCCGATATTTTCGTCCTTTGGACTTTCCCAACGATTCCTTTTTTTCTTTTTTTTTTACACCACAGCGAAGACTTGAGGAAGCGTGATTAGCACGCTCGCATCCCTCCCTGTCCTACTACAACTGTGTGTGTGTGTGTAAAGAAAGAAAAAAGAATACATTGGCTTTCTCTCTATCGAGAAGATGGCCTACGCAACGCAGATCAAAGGCCTAATACGTGTAATATAATACGCGTCTGGCCGTGTATAAATCACGCACGAATGATCTGGTCGGGCCCAACTCTTCTCGTACGCTTATTTTTCCGTGTTGAGGCACTATCATAAAATCACACAAACCCCAACACGTGTGTGTCTTGGAAGGAAGATGGCCTACGCAACGCAGATCAAAGGCCTAATACGTGTAGTACACACGTCTGCCGTGTAAATCACGCACGAATGATCTGGTCGGGCCCAACTCTTCTCCACCACACCACATCCCAACTTTGTACATTTTTATATATTT
>NW_027476102.1:1775000-1807500 GCF_051020955.1 Megalopta genalis
AGTCTCGCTATTAACATCTTGTAAGATAAATGTACGTCCCAGCTAAAACGTACAAATACTTCAAGTTAAGTAATAATATATCATCGCTATTGACAAATTTTTAAGATCCAAGACACAGTTCTCTCTATATGTTTTAATATTTTTTATGTACTCAAATATATTCAAAGGAAAAAGTACATGGGTGATGCCATAGTCGTGGAAGCGCGTACGCTCACGCTGATCTTCTGACCGCCGGAAGCACGAAACCTCTGATCTGGGCAAAATCGGCAAGCCGAGGAAGAACGGACAGGACACATGCTGGACTGGCGAGAAAGCGTGTTCTTCCGCTCGCGCTAGGCATTTCGATTTCTGACACCTCTTGATTTAAAAAATCAGTTTTTTGATAGTTTTCTCTCTCCACTGGGCTATTCATTTTAGCCACAGTTTTCAATTGGTACGATTTGCTTCCAAATCTTACAGATGCATTTTAAAAAATTTTTCCATCGCTCGGACAGAAGAGTCGATTGCTCAGTGAGTACGAGTATACATACAAAGTGCATACGGGTAACCAACCCCGTAGGGCTTGCCACATATGGGCCATTCGGTCAAAGACACCGACCCGTGGCCACGCTGTGTGGAGAAAAGTCCGTAACGTAAACGGCACGAAACAGTCAGGACCGAAGCCCCGAAGGAGCTCTGAGACAGCTTCTCGACCGAGATCGTAGAATTGGCCCAAAACCCGCTCTGCTCCGTCCGCCTCGCACGGACCGTGTATCTCTTATAGATACCGAACGGCCGGCAAGGACGCCGGCGCCGCCGGCCGAATAGCACGCGCGCTTATGAGTGTAAACCGCCGCGGCAACAGACCGCCCGGCCGTGCTGTTGTAACATAGCGCGTGAACGAACGAAAAAAAAATTTATAGTAAACATTAAAATAAATTACACTACCGTAAACTAGACAAAAAATTACACATTTTTTCCCAATATGAAAATTTTCACAAACTTTTCAAAGTCCCATCGCATCGAGTAAACTTTTTTAATAACGCTTCCGCACGATTCTAAATGCTTAATCCATATGTGAAATCGTTCACTGATCACGAATATCGTATTTAAAAAAATTACAAAAATTTATTTTTCCAAATAATCAAAAAAAACCGAAAAATCACAAGAGTAAAGTACCATTATTTTAAACAATATGTCGTTCTAAATGCTTAATCCCTATGTAAAAAAGTTATCTAAGCAAGAATATGTAATTGAAAAAAATTAGAAAAATTTATTTTAGCCGTAAATCGAAAATAATGGGGACACCGGAGCTGTTCGAAGCGCCGAGACGCGCCGCGTACGGCCGAATATTTTCCAAGTCCCAACGTACCGATCAAGAGTAAAGTACCATTTTCCTACATTAGATTTCGTTCTAAATGCTTAATCCCTATGTAAAAACGTTAGTTAAGCAAGAATATCGTATTTTTAAAAAAATCTAATGATAGGATTTCCCAGAAAATTGAAAAAACCGTAAAATGTCAAGAGTAAAGTGCCATTTTCTGACATTAGATTTCGTTCTAAATGCTTAATCCCTATGTAGAAACGTTAGTTAAGCAAGAATATCGTATTTTTAAAAAAATCTAATGATAGGATTTTTCAGAAAATTGAAAAAACCGTAAAATGTCAAGAGTAAAGTGCCCTTATTTTAAACAATGTATCGTTCTAAATGCTTAATCCCTATGTAAAAAAGTTATTTTAGCAGGAATATGTTATTGAAAAAAATTAGAAAAATTTATTTTAGCCGTAAATCGAAAATAATGGGGACACCGGAGCTGTTCGAAGCGCCGAGCGCGCCGCGTACGCCCGAATATTTTCAAAGTCCCAACGTACCGATCAAGAGTAAAGTACCATTTTCCTACATTAGATTTCGTTCTAAATGCTTAATCCCTATGTAAAAACGTTAGTTAAGCAAGAATATCGTATTTTTAAAAAAATCTAATGATAGGATTTTCCAGAAAATTGAAAAAACCGAAAAATGTCAAGAGTAAAGTGCCATTTTCTGACATTAGATTTCGTTCTAAATGCTTAATCCCTATGTAGAAACGTTAGTTAAGCAAGAATATCGTATTCTTAAAAAAATCTAATGATAGGATTTTTCAGAAAATTGAAAAAACCGTAAAATGTCAAGAGTAAAGTGCCCTTATTTTAAACAATGTATCGTTCTAAATGCTTAATCCCTATGTAAAAAAGTTATTTAAGCAAGAATATGTTATTGAATAAAATGAGAAAAATTTATTTTAGCCGTAAATCGAAAATAATGGATCGAGCGAATCGGTCGATTGCGCCGAGACGCGCTATGATGCAACAGACGAGCGATTGGAACGCCCGAATATTTTCAAAGTCCCAACGTACCGATCAAGAGTAAAGTACCATTTTCCTACATTAGATTTCGTTCTAAATGCTTAATCCCTATGTAAAAACGTTAGTTAAGCAAGAATATCGTATTTTTAAAAAAATCTAATGATAGGATTTCCCAGAAAATTGAAAAAACCGAAAAATGTCAAGAGTAAAGTGCCATTTTCTGACATTAGATTTCGTTCTAAATGCTTAATCCCTATGTAGAAACGTTAGTTAAGCAAGAATATCGTATTTTTAAAAAAATCTAATGATAGGATTTTTCAGAAAATTGAAAAAACCGTAAAATGTCAAGAGTAAAGTGCCCTTATTTTAAACAATGTATCGTTCTAAATGCTTAATCCATATGTAAAAAAGTTATTTAAGCAGGAATATGTTATTGAATAAAATGAGAAAAATTTATTTTAGCCGTAAATCGAAAATAATGGATCGAGCGAATCGGTCGATTGCGCCGAGACGCGCTATGATGCAACAGACGAGCGATTGGAACGCCCGAATATTTTCAAAGTCCCAACGTACCGATCAAGAGTAAAGTACCATTTTCCTACATTAGATTTCGTTCTAAATGCTTAATCCCTATGTAAAAACGTTAGTTAAGCAAGAATATCGTATTTTTAAAAAAATCTAATGATAGGATTTTCCAGAAAATTGAAAAAACCGAAAAATGTCAAGAGTAAAGTGCCATTTTCTGACATTAGATTTCGTTCTAAATGCTTAATCCCTATGTAGAAACGTTAGTTAAGCAAGAATATCGTATTTTTAAAAAAATCTAATGATAGGATTTTTCAGAAAATTGAAAAAACCGTAAAATGTCAAGAGTAAAGTGCCCTTATTTTAAACAATGTATCGTTCTAAATGCTTAATCCCTATGTAAAAAAGTTATTTAAGCAGGAATATGTTATTGAAAAAAATTAGAAAAATTTATTTTAGCCGTAAATCGAAAATAATGGATCGAGCGAATCGGTCGATTGCGCCGAGACGCGCTATGATGCAACAGACGAGCGATTGGAACGCCCGAATATTTTCAAAGTCCCAACGTACCGATCAAGAGTAAAGTACCATTTTCCTACATTAGATTTCGTTCTAAATGCTTAATCCCTATGTAAAAACGTTAGTTAAGCAAGAATATCGTATTTTTAAAAAAATCTAATGATAGGATTTCCCAGAAAATTGAAAAAACCGAAAAATGTCAAGAGTAAAGTGCCATTTTCTGACATTAGATTTCGTTCTAAATGTTTAATCCCTATGTAGAAACGTTAGTTAAGCAAGAATATCGTATTTTTAAAAAAATCTAATGATAGGATTTTTCAGAAAATTGAAAAAACCGTAAAATGTCAAGAGTAAAGTGCCCTTATTTTAAACAATGTATCGTTCTAAATGCTTAATCCATATGTAAAAAAGTTATTTAAGCAGGAATATGTTATTGAATAAAATGAGAAAAATTTATTTTAGCCGTAAATCGAAAATAATTGATCGAGCGAATCGGTCGATTGCGCCGAGACGCGCTATGATGCAACAGACGAGCGATTGGAACGCCCGAATATTTTCAAAGTCCCAACGTACCGATCAAGAGTAAAGTACCATTTTCCTACATTAGATTTCGTTCTAAATGCTTAATCCCTATGTAAAAACGTTAGTTAAGCAAGAATATCGTATTTTTAAAAAAATCTAATGATAGGATTTCCCAGAAAATTGAAAAAACCGAAAAATGTCAAGAGTAAAGTGCCATTTTCTGACATTAGATTTCGTTCTAAATGCTTAATCCCTATGTAGAAACGTTAGTTAAGCAAGAATATCGTATTTTTAAAAAAATCTAATGATAGGATTTTTCAGAAAATTGAAAAAACCGTAAAATGTCAAGAGTAAAGTGCCCTTATTTTAAACAATGTATCGTTCTAAATGCTTAATCCATATGTAAAAAAGTTATTTAAGCAGGAATATGTTATTGAATAAAATGAGAAAAATTTATTTTAGCCGTAAATCGAAAATAATTGATCGAGCGAATCGGTCGATTGCGCCGAGACGCGCTATGATGCAACAGACGAGCGATTGGAACGCCCGAATATTTTCAAAGTCCCAACGTACCGATCAAGAGTAAAGTACCATTTTCCTACATTAGATTTCGTTCTAAATGCTTAATCCCTATGTAAAAACGTTAGTTAAGCAAGAATATCGTATTTTTAAAAAAATCTAATGATAGGATTTTCCAGAAAATTGAAAAAACCGAAAAATGTCAAGAGTAAAGTGCCATTTTCTGACATTAGATTTCGTTCTAAATGCTTAATCCCTATGTAGAAACGTTAGTTAAGCAAGAATATCGTATTTTTAAAAAAATCTAATGATAGGATTTTTCAGAAAATTGAAAAAACCGTAAAATGTCAAGAGTAAAGTGCCCTTATTTTAAACAATGTATCGTTCTAAATGCTTAATCCCTATGTAAAAAAGTTATTTAAGCAGGAATATGTTATTGAATAAAATGAGAAAAATTTATTTTAGCCGTAAATCGAAAATAATGGATCGAGCGAATCGGTCGATTGCGCCGAGACGCGCTATGATGCAACAGACGAGCGATTGGAACGCCCGAATATTTTCAAAGTCCCAACGTACCGATCAAGAGTAAAGTACCATTTTCCTACATTAGATTTCGTTCTAAATGCTTAATCCCTATGTAAAAACGTTAGTTAAGCAAGAATATCGTATTTTTAAAAAAATCTAATGATAGGATTTCCCAGAAAATTGAAAAAACCGAAAAATGTCAAGAGTAAAGTGCCATTTTCTGACATTAGATTTCGTTCTAAATGCTTAATCCCTATGTAGAAACGTTAGTTAAGCAAGAATATCGTATTTTTAAAAAAATCTAATGATAGGATTTTTCAGAAAATTGAAAAAACCGTAAAATGTCAAGAGTAAAGTGCCCTTATTTTAAACAATGTATCGTTCTAAATGCTTAATCCATATGTAAAAAAGTTATTTAAGCAGGAATATGTTATTGAATAAAATGAGAAAAATTTATTTTAGCCGTAAATCGAAAATAATTGATCGAGCGAATCGGTCGATTGCGCCGAGACGCGCTATGATGCAACAGACGAGCGATTGGAACGCCCGAATATTTTCAAAGTCCCAACGTACCGATCAAGAGTAAAGTACCATTTTCCTACATTAGATTTCGTTCTAAATGCTTAATCCCTATGTAAAAACGTTAGTTAAGCAAGAATATCGTATTTTTAAAAAAATCTAATGATAGGATTTTCCAGAAAATTGAAAAAACCGAAAAATGTCAAGAGTAAAGTGCCATTTTCTGACATTAGATTTCGTTCTAAATGCTTAATCCCTATGTAGAAACGTTAGTTAAGCAAGAATATCGTATTTTTAAAAAAATCTAATGATAGGATTTTTCAGAAAATTGAAAAAACCGTAAAATGTCAAGAGTAAAGTGCCCTTATTTTAAACAATGTATCGTTCTAAATGCTTAATCCCTATGTAAAAAAGTTATTTTAGCAGGAATATGTTATTGAAAAAAATTAGAAAAATTTATTTTAGCCGTAAATCGAAAATAATGGGGACACCGGAGCTGTTCGAAGCGCCGAGCGCGCCGCGTACGCCCGAATATTTTCAAAGTCCCAACGTACCGATCAAGAGTAAAGTACCATTTTCCTACATTAGATTTCGTTCTAAATGCTTAATCCCTATGTAAAAACGTTAGTTAAGCAAGAATATCGTATTTTTAAAAAAATCTAATGATAGGATTTTCCAGAAAATTGAAAAAAACCGAAAAATGTCAAGAGTAAAGTGCCATTTTCTGACATTAGATTTCGTTCTAAATGCTTAATCCCTATGTAGAAACGTTAGTTAAGCAAGAATATCGTATTCTTAAAAAAAAATCTATTGATAGGATTTTTCAGAAAATTGAAAAAACCGTAAAATGTCAAGAGTAAAGTGCCCTTATTTTAAACAATGTATCGTTCTAAATGCTTAATCCCTATGTAAAAAAGTTATTTAAGCAAGAATATGTTATTGAATAAAATGAGAAAAATTTATTTTAGCCGTAAATCGAAAATAATGGATCGAGCGAATCGGTCGATTGCGCCGAGACGCGCTATGATGCAACAGACGAGCGATTGGAACGCCCGAATATTTTCAAAGTCCCAACATACCGATCAAGAGTAAAGTACCATTTTCCTACATTAGATTTCGTTCTAAATGCTTAATCCCTATGTAAAAACGTTAGTTAAGCAAGAATATCGTATTTTTAAAAAAATCTAATGATAGGATTTCCCAGAAAATTGAAAAAACCGTAAAATGTCAAGAGTAAAGTGCCATTTTCTGACATTAGATTTCGTTCTAAATGCTTAATCCCTATGTAGAAACGTTAGTTAAGCAAGAATATCGTATTTTTAAAAAAATCTAATGATAGGATTTTTCAGAAAATTGAAAAAACCGTAAAATGTCAAGAGTAAAGTGCCCTTATTTTAAACAATGTATCGTTCTAAATGCTTAATCCCTATGTAAAAAAGTTATTTAAGCAAGAATATGTTATTGAATAAAATGAGAAAAATTTATTTTAGCCGTAAATCGAAAATAATGGATCGAGCGAATCGGTCGATTGCGCCGAGACGCGCTATGATGCAACAGACGAGCGATTGGAACGCCCGAATATTTTCAAAGTCCCAACATACCGATCAAGAGTAAAGTACCATTTTCCTACATTAGATTTCGTTCTAAATGCTTAATCCCTATGTAAAAACGTTAGTTAAGCAAGAATATCGTATTTTTAAAAAAATCTAATGATAGGATTTCCCAGAAAATTGAAAAAACCGTAAAATGTCAAGAGTAAAGTGCCATTTTCTGACATTAGATTTCGTTCTAAATGCTTAATCCCTATGTAGAAACGTTAGTTAAGCAAGAATATCGTATTTTTAAAAAAATCTAATGATAGGATTTTTCAGAAAATTGAAAAAACCGTAAAATGTCAAGAGTAAAGTGCCCTTATTTTAAACAATGTATCGTTCTAAATGCTTAATCCCTATGTAAAAAAGTTATTTTAGCAGGAATATGTTATTGAAAAAAATTAGAAAAATTTATTTTAGCCGTAAATCGAAAATAATGGGGACACCGGAGCTGTTCGAAGCGCCGAGCGCGCCGCGTACGCCCGAATATTTTCAAAGTCCCAACGTACCGATCAAGAGTAAAGTACCATTTTCCTACATTAGATTTCGTTCTAAATGCTTAATCCCTATGTAAAAACGTTAGTTAAGCAAGAATATCGTATTTTTAAAAAAATCTAATGATAGGATTTTCCAGAAAATTGAAAAAACCGAAAAATGTCAAGAGTAAAGTGCCATTTTCTGACATTAGATTTCGTTCTAAATGCTTAATCCCTATGTAGAAACGTTAGTTAAGCAAGAATATCGTATTCTTAAAAAAATCTAATGATAGGATTTTTCAGAAAATTGAAAAAACCGTAAAATGTCAAGAGTAAAGTGCTCTTATTTTAAACAATGTATCGTTCTAAATGCTTAATCCCTATGTAAAAAAGTTATTTAAGCAAGAATATGTTATTGAATAAAATGAGAAAAATTTATTTTAGCCGTAAATCGAAAATAATGGATCGAGCGAATCGGTCGATTGCGCCGAGACGCGCTATGATGCAACAGACGAGCGATTGGAACGCCCGAATATTTTCAAAGTCCCAACGTACCGATCAAGAGTAAAGTACCATTTTCCTACATTAGATTTCGTTCTAAATGCTTAATCCCTATGTAAAAACGTTAGTTAAGCAAGAATATCGTATTTTTAAAAAAATCTAATGATAGGATTTCCCAGAAAATTGAAAAAACCGAAAAATGTCAAGAGTAAAGTGCCATTTTCTGACATTAGATTTCGTTCTAAATGCTTAATCCCTATGTAGAAACGTTAGTTAAGCAAGAATATCGTATTTTTTAAAAAATCTAATGATAGGATTTTTCAGAAAATTGAAAAAACCGTAAAATGTCAAGAGTAAAGTGCCCTTATTTTAAACATTATATCGTTCTAAATGCTTAATCCCTATGTAAAAAAGTTATCTAAGCAAGAATATGTTATTGAATAAAATGAGAAAAATTTATTTTAGCCGTAAATCGAAAATAATGGGTCGAGCGAATCGCTCGATTGCGCCGAGACGCGCTATGATGCAACAGACGAGCGATTGGAACGCCCGAATATTTTCAAAGTCCCAACGTACCGATCAAGAGTAAAGTACCATTTTCCTACATTAGATTTCGTTCTAAATGCTTAATCCCTATGTAGAAACGTTACTTAAGCAAGAATATCGTATTTTTAAAAAAATCTAATGATAGGATTTTCCAGAAAATTGAAAAAACCGAAAAATGTCAAGAGTAAAGTGCCATTTTCTGACATTAGATTTCGTTCTAAATGCTTAATCCCTATGTAGAAACGTTAGTTAAGCAAGAATATCGTATTTTTAAAAAAATCTAATGATAGGATTTTTCAGAAAATTGAAAAAACCGTAAAATGTCAAGAGTAAAGTGCCCTTATTTTAAACATTATATCGTTCTAAATGCTTAATCCCTATGTAAAAAAGTTATCTAAGCAAGAATATGTTATTGAATAAAATGAGAAAAATTTATTTTAGCCGTAAATCGAAAATAATTGATCGAGCGAATCGGTCGATTGCGCCGAGACGCGCTATGATGCAACAGACGAGCGATTGGAACGCCCGAATATTTTCAAAGTCCCAACGTACCGATCAAGAGTAAAGTACCATTTTCCTACATTAGATTTCGTTCTAAATGCTTAATCCCTATGTAAAAACGTTAGTTAAGCAAGAATATCGTATTTTTAAAAAAATCTAATGATAGGATTTTCCAGAAAATTGAAAAAACCGAAAAATGTCAAGAGTAAAGTGCCATTTTCTGACATTAGATTTCGTTCTAAATGCTTAATCCCTATGTAGAAACGTTAGTTAAGCAAGAATATCGTATTTTTAAAAAAATCTAATGATAGGATTTTTCAGAAAATTGAAAAAACCGTAAAATGTCAAGAGTAAAGTGCCCTTATTTTAAACAATGTATCGTTCTAAATGCTTAATCCCTATGTAAAAAAGTTATTTAAGCAGGAATATGTTATTGAATAAAATGAGAAAAATTTATTTTAGCCGTAAATCGAAAATAATGGATCGAGCGAATCGGTCGATTGCGCCGAGACGCGCTATGATGCAACAGACGAGCGATTGGAACGCCCGAATATTTTCAAAGTCCCAACGTACCGATCAAGAGTAAAGTACCATTTTCCTACATTAGATTTCGTTCTAAATGCTTAATCCCTATGTAAAAACGTTAGTTAAGCAAGAATATCGTATTTTTAAAAAAATCTAATGATAGGATTTCCCAGAAAATTGAAAAAACCGAAAAATGTCAAGAGTAAAGTGCCATTTTCTGACATTAGATTTCGTTCTAAATGCTTAATCCCTATGTAGAAACGTTAGTTAAGCAAGAATATCGTATTTTTAAAAAAATCTAATGATAGGATTTTTCAGAAAATTGAAAAAACCGTAAAATATCAAGAGTAAAGTGCCCTTATTTTAAACAATGTATCGTTCTAAATGCTTAATCCCTATGTAAAAAAGTTATTTTAGCAGGAATATGTTATTGAAAAAAATTAGAAAAATTTATTTTAGCCGTAAATCGAAAATAATGGGGACACCGGAGCTGTTCGAAGCGCCGAGCGCGCCGCGTACGCCCGAATATTTTCAAAGTCCCAACGTACCGATCAAGAGTAAAGTACCATTTTCCTACATTAGATTTCGTTCTAAATGCTTAATCCCTATGTAAAAACGTTAGTTAAGCAAGAATATCGTATTTTTAAAAAAATCTAATGATAGGATTTTCCAGAAAATTGAAAAAACCGAAAAATGTCAAGAGTAAAGTGCCATTTTCTGACATTAGATTTCGTTCTAAATGCTTAATCCCTATGTAGAAACGTTAGTTAAGCAAGAATATCGTATTCTTAAAAAAATCTAATGATAGGATTTTTCAGAAAATTGAAAAAACCGTAAAATGTCAAGAGTAAAGTGCCCTTATTTTAAACAATGTATCGTTCTAAATGCTTAATCCCTATGTAAAAAAGTTATTTAAGCAAGAATATGTTATTGAATAAAATGAGAAAAATTTATTTTAGCCGTAAATCGAAAATAATGGATCGAGCGAATCGGTCGATTGCGCCGAGACGCGCTATGATGCAACAGACGAGCGATTGGAACGCCCGAATATTTTCAAAGTCCCAACGTACCGATCAAGAGTAAAGTACCATTTTCCTACATTAGATTTCGTTCTAAATGCTTAATCCCTATGTAAAAACGTTAGTTAAGCAAGAATATCGTATTTTTAAAAAAATCTAATGATAGGATTTTTCAGAAAATTGAAAAAACCGTAAAATATCAAGAGTAAAGTGCCCTTATTTTAAACAATGTATCGTTCTAAATGCTTAATCCCTATGTAAAAAAGTTATTTTAGCAGGAATATGTTATTGAAAAAAATTAGAAAAATTTATTTTAGCCGTAAATCGAAAATAATGGGGACACCGGAGCTGTTCGAAGCGCCGAGCGCGCCGCGTACGCCCGAATATTTTCAAAGTCCCAACGTACCGATCAAGAGTAAAGTACCATTTTCCTACATTAGATTTCGTTCTAAATGCTTAATCCCTATGTAGAAACGTCAGTTAAGCAAGAATATCGTATTTTTAAAAAAATCTAATGATAGGATTTTCCAGAAAATTGAAAAAACCGAAAAATGTCAAGAGTAAAGTGCCATTTTCTGACATTAGATTTCGTTCTAAATGCTTAATCCCTATGTAGAAACGTTAGATAAGCAAGAATATCGTATTTTTAAAAAAATCTAATGATAGGATTTTTCAGAAAATTGAAAAAACCGTAAAATGTCAAGAGTAAAGTGCCCTTATTTTAAACAATGTATCGTTCTAAATGCTTAATCCCTATGTAAAAAAGTTATTTAAGCAAGAATATGTTATTGAAAAAAATTAGAAAAATTTATTTTAGCCGTAAATCGAAAATAATGGGTCGAGCGAATCGGTCGATTGCGCCGAGACGCGCTATGATGCAACAGACGAGCGATTGGAACGCCCGAATATTTTCAAAGTCCCACCGTACCGATCAAGAGTAAAGTACCATTTTCCTACATTAGATTTCGTTCTAAATGCTTAATCCCTATGTAGAAACGTTAGTTAAGCAACAATATCGTATTTTTAAAAAAATCTAATGATAGGATTTTCCAGAAAATTGAAAAAACCGAAAAATGTCAAGAGTAAAGTGCCATTTTCTGACATTAGATTTCGTTCTAAATGCTTAATCCCTATGTAGAAACGTTAGTTAAGCAAGAATATCGTATTTTTAAAAAAATCTAATGATAGGATTTTTCAGAAAATTGAAAAAACCGTAAAATGTCAAGAGTAAAGTGCCCTTATTTTAAACATTATATCGTTCTAAATGCTTAATCCCTATGTAAAAAAGTTATCTAAGCAAGAATATGTTATTGAATAAAATGAGAAAAATTTATTTTAGCCGTAAATCGAAAATAATGGGTCGAGCGAATCGGTCGATTGCGCCGAGACGCGCTATGATGCAACAGACGAGCGATTGGAACGCCCGAATATTTTCAAAGTCCCAACGTACCGATCAAGAGTAAAGTACCATTTTCCTACATTAGATTTCGTTCTAAATGCTTAATCCCTATGTAGAAACGTTAGTTAAGCAAGAATATCGTATTTTTAAAAAAATCTAATGATAGGATTTTCCAGAAAATTGAAAAAACCGAAAAATGTCAAGAGTAAAGTGCCATTTTCTGACATTAGATTTCGTTCTAAATGCTTAATCCCTATGTAGAAACGTTAGTTAAGCAAGAATATCGTATTTTTAAAAAAATCTAATGATAGGATTTTTCAGAAAATTGAAAAAACCGTAAAATGTCAAGAGTAAAGTGCCCTTATTTTAAACATTATATCGTTCTAAATGCTTAATCCCTATGTAAAAAAGTTATCTAAGCAAGAATATGTTATTGAATAAAATGAGAAAAATTTATTTTAGCCGTAAATCGAAAATAATGGGTCGAGCGAATCGGTCGATTGCGCCGAGACGCGCTATGATGCAACAGACGAGCGATTGGAACGCCCGAATATTTTCAAAGTCCCACCGTACCGATCAAGAGTAAAGTACCATTTTCCTACATTAGATTTCGTTCTAAATGCTTAATCCCTATGTAGAAACGTTAGTTAAGCAAGAATATCGTATTTTTAAAAAAATCTAATGATAGGATTTTCCAGAAAATTGAAAAAACCGAAAAATGTCAAGAGTAAAGTGCCATTTTCTGACATTAGATTTCGTTCTAAATGCTTAATCCCTATGTAGAAACGTTAGTTAAGCAAGAATATCGTATTTTTAAAAAAATCTAATGATAGGATTTTCCAGAAAATTGAAAAAACCGAAAAATGTCAAGAGTAAAGTGCCATTTTCTGACATTAGATTTCGTTCTAAATGCTTAATCCCTATGTAGAAACGTTAGTTAAGCAAGAATATCGTATTTTTAAAAAAATCTAATGATAGGATTTTTCAGAAAATTGAAAAAACCGTAAAATGTCAAGAGTAAAGTGCCCTTATTTTAAACATTATATCGTTCTAAATGCTTAATCCCTATGTAAAAAAGTTATCTAAGCAAGAATATGTTATTGAATAAAATGAGAAAAATTTATTTTAGCCGTAAATCGAAAATAATGGGTCGAGCGAATCGGTCGATTGCGCCGAGACGCGCTATGATGCAACAGACGAGCGATTGGAACGCCCGAATATTTTCAAAGTCCCAACGTACCGATCAAGAGTAAAGTACCATTTTCCTACATTAGATTTCGTTCTAAATGCTTAATCCCTATGTAGAAACGTTAGTTAAGCAAGAATATCGTATTTTTAAAAAAATCTAATGATAGGATTTTCCAGAAAATTGAAAAAACCGAAAAATGTCAAGAGTAAAGTGCCATTTTCTGACATTAGATTTCGTTCTAAATGCTTAATCCCTATGTAGAAACGTTAGTTAAGCAAGAATATCGTATTTTTAAAAAAATCTAATGATAGGATTTTTCAGAAAATTGAAAAAACCGTAAAATGTCAAGAGTAAAGTGCCCTTATTTTAAACATTATATCGTTCTAAATGCTTAATCCCTATGTAAAAAAGTTATTTAAGCAAGAATATGTTATTGAATAAAATGAGAAAAATTTATTTTAGCCGTAAATCGAAAATAATGGATCGAGCGAATCGGTCGATTGCGCCGAGACGCGCTATGATCCCCCCCGTGTCCGCTACCTTGTCGTGGTGGGGGGGCTTCGTGCCCTAATGATCCTCAAGGCTGTGCCGGCGGGGATTTTATTCCCTGGCAGGTTCTACCTAGCCGGAGTGGCTTGAGGTGAGGGGCCAACTAAAGTCGGACACATACCGTAAACCTGTGGTCATGTTTTACAGGAACGGGGGTCTTGCCTTAACCGGCCGGACCGCGAGGATGACAACCTCTCTAAAAAATCCCTAGCCCCAAGCAGTGTTGCGCGGTGAAGAGGGCGTAGCTGGAGTAAGCGCCAGCTATGGTTGGTGGGTGCACCAATCGTTAGCGGACAACCCCGGGGTACCTGGCGACCCCCCGGGCGTATTAGCCTTCCCCGGGTATGGCGGCTCTACCCGGGGTGACCTCCTTTCCGACCACACTCGTGGGATGAATTATGGATTCTTCTTTTTCAAGTACAACCGGGGAGGGGGGAAACGAGCGTGAGGTGGAGGTGCGCGGGCCTATCGTGCGCCTCAAAAGATGTACAGAGCCGGTGTCGCGGAGGCATTCTGCAACACGCGGCGCAAAGAGGCCTGCGGAGGGCCTTGGCGACTGCGACGGGGGGGAGGAGTCGGACTTCTCCGTCTCCTCCCACCACTCGTCGCAGAGCGTCCCGGGCACCTCCACGAGGAAACGGGGCCGGCCACCGACGACCGGGCAATACGTTGGCCTCCAAGAGGCCAAACGGAGACAGGCTGAGGCTGAGAAAAGCCTCATAGCGGACATCTTCGACCCGGTTGCCCCGGGACCGAGGCCCGCGAGTTCGAGCGACCCACTCCCTGATGAGGTGGAGGTCGCTGCGGATTTCCGGGGCCGCCCGACGCGGGACGTTGCGGCCGCGGTAATGGAGTGCCTGGGCGATGTGGCCAGGATATCCAGTGCCGCGACGGGACTGAAGGCCAGCGCGGTGCGGTCCCTCCGGACGGCGGCCCTGAACAGCCGGGTGGGCGTAGCGGAGCTGGCAGTTCGGTCGGCTCCCAGCGCCACCCGGCTCTTAGAGGCCGAAAATGCCTCATTGAGGGAGCAGTTGGCGGAGTTACGGGCGGAGGTCGCCCGACTCCGTCAAGCGGTGGAGGCGGGGCCGGCTGTTGCCGGGATGGCTCCGCCGCTGCCCCCTGATGGGGGCAAGGGGTTGCTGCCGGTTATCGGCGCTCGGGGGCCCCAGTCACCTGGGCGAGGAGGGTCCTCGCCCCCACCCGCGGCTGTGCCAGCCGACTTGCTGGCACAGATCGGCTCCCTTATCGATGCCAAATTGGCATCGTTCAGAAGGGAGCTGGTCCCGCGGGTGCGAGGCCCGCGATCGGCGGCACCCGTGCCGCCAGCCCCACCCCTGCCGATGGACAGGAGGGGGGGAAAGAAAAAGGGTGGCAGTGGGGGAGCAACTGTGGTCGCTAAGGCGACACAAATGCAGCCCGCCCCCACTGTTGCGCCGCCCTCCACCACACCTCCAACTGAGGTGTGGTCAAAGGTAGTTGGCCGGAAGGCCAAAAGGGCGGCTGCCGCAGATAAACCTGCGGCAGCTGCCAAGGCTGCTTTGACCCAGAGGGCGGCGAGGCGGGTGGCACCGGCTGCTCCCAAAAGGGCTCCCCTGCCGCCACGTCCGCCCCGCACGGCTGCCGTTACTCTAACGGTACCGGCCGGCGGGGCGATGAGTTACGCCGAGGCGATGGCCACTGCCAGGTCCAAAATAGACCTGGCAGAACTTGGCATCGCCTCGCTGAAGCCCAGGAGAGCGGTGACGGGGGCAATAATTTTGGAGGTCCCCGGAGCCGATGGAGCAGCCAAGGCCACTGCCCTGGCCTCTAAGATGGCTGACGCGCTGGCAGGGACCGGCGTGAAGGTCGCGCGCCCAATCAAAAAGGCCGACCTTAGGGTGCGCGGCCTGGTCGACTCGACCACGCCGGTGGAGGTCGCCGCAGCTGTCGCCCGTGTGGGAGGGTGCGACCGGGGGGATGTGAAGACCGGCGAAATCCGGTCTTCCCCCTCTGGTTTGGGCACCCTCTGGGTCCAGTGCCCTGCCGCGGCCGCACGTAAAGTCGCGGTCGCCGGCAAACTGACGGTGGGCTGGACCCAGGCGACGGTGGAGGCCCTCAGCGCCCGGCCCTTGCAGTGCTACCGCTGCTTTGGCTTAGGCCACACGAGGCAGCGGTGCACTGCGGCCGAGGATCGGTCCGGCTGCTGTTTCGGGTGCGGCAGTCAGGACCATAAGGTGGCTGGCTGCACAGAAAAGCCAAAGTGCCCGCTTTGCGCGGGTGCTGGCAAGCCGGCCGGCCACCGCCTCGGCAGCCGGGCGTGCCCTGCCAGCGCGAGACGCGGCAGAGGAAGCAGGGGGAGGAGAACCACGACGGCCAAGGCGGCAGCCGCCGTGGCAGCTCCTAAAACAAAGGATCCGGCACCCAAGGATGCCACCGTCGCGCCCGCGGGGGCGGTTGGGGCTGATAAAACCCCAGACGCCACCGCTCCCGCGGCAGCGATGGAGATTGAGGCGCCGGAGTAATGGGGCCTACTGGCCCTATTATTCAGGCCAACCTGAACCGCTCGGTCAGGGCACAAGACCTTTTTGTGCAATTCCTGGCCGAGCGGGGTGCCGGGTTGGCCGTAGCGGCGGAGCCGTACCGGGTCCCCGACCATCCACATTGGATGGGGGACTTGGACGGCTCCGTCGTTATAATATGGGCAGGCCGGCCGGGGTCCCCGGCGTGCTCCGTTATCGAGCGCGGCCGGGGATACCTGGCCGTTGACTGGGGCGGCACCGTGGTTGTGGCGATCTACGCACCTCCGAGGTGGTCCCTCGTGGAGTATGAACAGTATCTGGACGTGGTGGGGAGATGCGTCTCTCGCTGCCAGCCGCGTCCGGTGCTGGTCCTGGGGGACTTCAACGCCAAGTCTTCAGCTTGGGGTTCCCCCAGGACGGACCCGAGGGGCCGGGAGGTGCTTGATTGGGCGGCGGGACTCGGACTCTGTCTTCTAAACACGGGCTCGGTCCATACGTGCGTGCGGTATAACGGGGGGTCCATCGTTGACCTGTCATGGGCAACGCCCCCGGCCGTGCGCCGTATTACGGGGTGGAGGGTGGCGGAGGAGGTCGAGACGCTGTCCGACCACAGATACATTGTTCTCGGCCTCTCCGCCGCCCCATCGACGCCCCGACGTCGCCCCGCTGATGAGGGATCGCCTCAGCCACGGTGGGCGCTGAAGCGCCTCGACCAGGACGCTCTGATGGCGGCAGCCCACGTCGTGGCCTGGCCGGCAACACCGGCCGGGCCAGTCGACGGGACAAGGGAGGCCCATTGGTTCCGGGGCGCAATGACGTCGATTTGCGACGTCGCCATGCCCCGGGCCAGGGTCTTCCCGAGGAAGGCGGTGTACTGGTGGTCGCGCGCGATAGCGGATTTACGCACAGAGTGCATCCGCGCGCGACGCCAGTACGCCCGCGCCCGTCGACGACGACGTTCCGACGTGGAGCTGGCTATCCGGCTGTATGGGCGATACAGGGAGAAGGTGGTCGCCCTGCAGCTGGCCATCAGGCAGGCGAAGAGCCAGGCCTGGCGCGACTTTCTCGGGTCTCTGAACCGAGATCCGTGGGGGCGCCCATACAAAATGGCGATGGGACGTTTACGTCCCTGGGCGCCCCCTCTGACGGAAAGCCTGGATCCGGGGATGCTCGGACGGGTCGTGGACGCGCTATTCCCCGTCAGCGGGGAGGCGTCCCGGCCCGTCCCTCAGCTAGAGGGACATGAGTGGTCCCCGGATCTGGAGGTCGCGCCGGAGGAAATGGCCGGGGTAGTCAAATGGCTTCGGGGCAAGAATACTGCCCCGGGGCCGGACGGTATCCCCGGCCGGGTCTGGTTGCTTGCCATGAGCGTCCTGGGCGGGAGGCTCAGAAGCCTCTTCTCCGGGCTCCTGAGGTCCGGGGTGTTCCCGGACCTCTGGAGGAGAAGTCGGATGGTCCTCTTAAAGAAGGATGGGAGGCCTGCGGATTCTCCCTCCGCGTACCGGCCCATTTGCCTCCTGGACGAGGTGGGCAAGATCTTTGAAAAGATCATTGCTGCCCGCCTCGCCAGGCACCTGTCCCGCGTTGGCCCCGATCTGGCGGACTGCCAGTTCGGCTTCCGGGAGGGGCGATCGACGGTCGACGCAATCGACCGTCTAAAGTCCCTCTCGGACAATGCCGTGGCACGGGGCGGGGTGTGTTTGGCGGTGTCGATCGACATCGTCAATGCATTTAACACCCTGCCCTGGTCCGCCATTAGGGAGGCCCTGGTTGAACACCAGGTGCCTCCCTATCTGAGGCGGGTGATCGGGGCCTACCTGCGGGACAGGTGGGTGGAATACCCGGGCCGGTACGGGACGATACGGAGGGAAGTGGACTGCGGGGTCCCACAGGGGTCCGTGTTAGGACCACTCCTGTGGGACCTGGGATATAACGCAGTCCTGAGGGCCTCCCTGCCCGACGGTGCCACTGTCGTCTGCTATGCGGACGACACGTTAGTGGTCACCGTCGGGGACACCTTCGAGAGGACCATCCGACGAGCGGAGGTTGCGGTGGCAGCCGTCGTCGCGAAGATCCACGATCTGGGGCTGAAGATGGCCCCGGAGAAGGCCGAGGCCGTCTGGTTTGGACGGCCTCGGTCGCGGCCACCGGCCGGATCGTGGATCTGGGTTGGAGGAGCCTGCGTCGAGGTGAAGTCCGAGATCAAGTATCTCGGACTGATCCTCGACAGCCACTGGAGATTCGGGGCGCATTTCGGCCGCCTCGTCCCCCGAGTTGAGAGGGCGGCGGCCTCGCTCGGCCGCCTGTTGCCCAATCTCGGGGGACCGGATAACATGGTGCGTCGCCTATACCTGGGCGTGGTGCGGTCCATGGCCTTGTACGGCGCCCCGATCTGGGGGCCGTCCGCGAGGGCAAGCCGGCGCATCACTTTGTTGTTGCGCCGGCTTCAGAGGCAAATGGCCCTTCGCCTCATACGGGGTTACCGCACCGCGTCTACCGTGGCGGCGCTTGCTCTGGCGGGAGAAATTCCCTTCGAGCTGCAGGCGGCGATGCGCGCCTATGTCTATAGGCGCATATGCATCGCTGGCCGGGCTCGGGGGGACCCGCCGGAGCGGGAGGCGGTCGACGGCTTCGAACTCCAGGCCCGGGGACTAGCGCTCGCCAGATGGCATGCGGAGCTTTGTTCCCATGCCGGCGAGCGCGTCCCTGGGGCTCTCCTGCCACACTTCACCTCGTGGCGGGAGAGGCGGTTTGGCAGGCTCACCTACCGTGCGACGCAGGTGTTCACCGGGCATGGCTGCTTCGGTGTGTACCTGTGTCGCATCGGTCGGGAAGCGACGACGGTGTGCCACCACTGTGGCGCGGAGGAGGACTCGGCGCAGCATACACTGGAGGTATGCCCCGCCTTTTCAGTGCTGCGCCGAGTCCTAAGACGGGAAGTTGGTCGCGACCTCGCTCTCTCCAGCTTAGTTGGGGCCATGCTGGAGAGCCCAAGAAAATGGGCGGCAGCCATCGCCTTCTGCGAAGAGGTGATGCTGCAGAAGGAGGCTGCCGAGCGGGGTCGCCGTGAGCGGGGGGTGCGGCGTGTGCGCCCACGCCTAGAGCCCCCCTCCCCGAGCAGATGAGAATAGGCGGGCGGCGGGTGTACCAGATTACTGGTTTAATTGCCCGCCGCCCGCCAACCCCCCCCCCCCAACTGAAGCTGTCCTCCCCAAAGTGGGAGTGACGAGGCGGTGTGGGGTGCGGTCCCCCGCACCGCCGAAGCAAGATGATTCATGGGGGGAGTATAAATCTCCCCCCCGGGACGCGGCCGGCCATCGCCATTCCATCCTGGTGGCCGGCCAGGCGAGGGGGAGCCGCGGTTGTGTTCTGTAAGAGTTCCCGTGGCTCCCCCGCTACTCGCCAGCGCCCTAGGCCGCCGTGGGGGTTTTAGCGGGTCAAAACCCGCACTACCCCCGCCCCGCCCCTCGGGCGGGACGGGGGTGTCTGACCAGCAGATTTCCCCCACGTTAAACAAAAAAAAAAAAAAAAAAAAAAAAAAAAAAAAAAAAAAAAAGACGCGCTATGATGCAACAGACGAGCGATTGGAACGCCCGAATATTTTCAAAGTCCCAACATACCGATCAAGAGTAAAGTACCATTTTCCTACATTAGATTTCGTTCTAAATGCTTAATCCCTATGTAAAAACGTTAGTTAAGCAAGAATATCGTATTTTTAAAAAAATCTAATGATAGGATTTCCCAGAAAATTGAAAAAACCGTAAAATGTCAAGAGTAAAGTGCCATTTTCTGACATTAGATTTCGTTCTAAATGCTTAATCCCTATGTAGAAACGTTAGTTAAGCAAGAATATCGTATTTTTAAAAAAATCTAATGATAGGATTTTTCAGAAAATTGAAAAAACCGTAAAATGTCAAGAGTAAAGTGCCCTTATTTTAAACAATGTATCGTTCTAAATGCTTAATCCCTATGTAAAAAAGTTATTTTAGCAGGAATATGTTATTGAAAAAAATTAGAAAAATTTATTTTAGCCGTAAATCGAAAATAATGGGGACACCGGAGCTGTTCGAAGCGCCGAGCGCGCCGCGTACGCCCGAATATTTTCAAAGTCCCAACGTACCGATCAAGAGTAAAGTACCATTTTCCTACATTAGATTTCGTTCTAAATGCTTAATCCCTATGTAAAAACGTTAGTTAAGCAAGAATATCGTATTTTTAAAAAAATCTAATGATAGGATTTTCCAGAAAATTGAAAAAACCGAAAAATGTCAAGAGTAAAGTGCCATTTTCTGACATTAGATTTCGTTCTAAATGCTTAATCCCTATGTAGAAACGTTAGTTAAGCAAGAATATCGTATTCTTAAAAAAATCTAATGATAGGATTTTTCAGAAAATTGAAAAAACCGTAAAATGTCAAGAGTAAAGTGCTCTTATTTTAAACAATGTATCGTTCTAAATGCTTAATCCCTATGTAAAAAAGTTATTTAAGCAAGAATATGTTATTGAATAAAATGAGAAAAATTTATTTTAGCCGTAAATCGAAAATAATGGATCGAGCGAATCGGTCGATTGCGCCGAGACGCGCTATGATGCAACAGACGAGCGATTGGAACGCCCGAATATTTTCAAAGTCCCAACGTACCGATCAAGAGTAAAGTACCATTTTCCTACATTAGATTTCGTTCTAAATGCTTAATCCCTATGTAAAAACGTTAGTTAAGCAAGAATATCGTATTTTTAAAAAAATCTAATGATAGGATTTCCCAGAAAATTGAAAAAACCGAAAAATGTCAAGAGTAAAGTGCCATTTTCTGACATTAGATTTCGTTCTAAATGCTTAATCCCTATGTAGAAACGTTAGTTAAGCAAGAATATCGTATTTTTTAAAAAATCTAATGATAGGATTTTTCAGAAAATTGAAAAAACCGTAAAATGTCAAGAGTAAAGTGCCCTTATTTTAAACATTATATCGTTCTAAATGCTTAATCCCTATGTAAAAAAGTTATCTAAGCAAGAATATGTTATTGAATAAAATGAGAAAAATTTATTTTAGCCGTAAATCGAAAATAATGGGTCGAGCGAATCGCTCGATTGCGCCGAGACGCGCTATGATGCAACAGACGAGCGATTGGAACGCCCGAATATTTTCAAAGTCCCAACGTACCGATCAAGAGTAAAGTACCATTTTCCTACATTAGATTTCGTTCTAAATGCTTAATCCCTATGTAGAAACGTTAGTTAAGCAAGAATATCGTATTTTTAAAAAAATCTAATGATAGGATTTTCCAGAAAATTGAAAAAACCGAAAAATGTCAAGAGTAAAGTGCCATTTTCTGACATTAGATTTCGTTCTAAATGCTTAATCCCTATGTAGAAACGTTAGTTAAGCAAGAATATCGTATTTTTAAAAAAATCTAATGATAGGATTTTTCAGAAAATTGAAAAAACCGTAAAATGTCAAGAGTAAAGTGCCCTTATTTTAAACATTATATCGTTCTAAATGCTTAATCCCTATGTAAAAAAGTTATCTAAGCAAGAATATGTTATTGAATAAAATGAGAAAAATTTATTTTAGCCGTAAATCGAAAATAATTGATCGAGCGAATCGGTCGATTGCGCCGAGACGCGCTATGATGCAACAGACGAGCGATTGGAACGCCCGAATATTTTCAAAGTCCCAACGTACCGATCAAGAGTAAAGTACCATTTTCCTACATTAGATTTCGTTCTAAATGCTTAATCCCTATGTAAAAACGTTAGTTAAGCAAGAATATCGTATTTTTAAAAAAATCTAATGATAGGATTTTCCAGAAAATTGAAAAAACCGAAAAATGTCAAGAGTAAAGTGCCATTTTCTGACATTAGATTTCGTTCTAAATGCTTAATCCCTATGTAGAAACGTTAGTTAAGCAAGAATATCGTATTTTTAAAAAAATCTAATGATAGGATTTTTCAGAAAATTGAAAAAACCGTAAAATGTCAAGAGTAAAGTGCCCTTATTTTAAACAATGTATCGTTCTAAATGCTTAATCCCTATGTAAAAAAGTTATTTAAGCAGGAATATGTTATTGAATAAAATGAGAAAAATTTATTTTAGCCGTAAATCGAAAATAATGGATCGAGCGAATCGGTCGATTGCGCCGAGACGCGCTATGATGCAACAGACGAGCGATTGGAACGCCCGAATATTTTCAAAGTCCCAACGTACCGATCAAGAGTAAAGTACCATTTTCCTACATTAGATTTCGTTCTAAATGCTTAATCCCTATGTAAAAACGTTAGTTAAGCAAGAATATCGTATTTTTAAAAAAATCTAATGATAGGATTTCCCAGAAAATTGAAAAAACCGAAAAATGTCAAGAGTAAAGTGCCATTTTCTGACATTAGATTTCGTTCTAAATGCTTAATCCCTATGTAGAAACGTTAGTTAAGCAAGAATATCGTATTTTTAAAAAAATCTAATGATAGGATTTTTCAGAAAATTGAAAAAACCGTAAAATATCAAGAGTAAAGTGCCCTTATTTTAAACAATGTATCGTTCTAAATGCTTAATCCCTATGTAAAAAAGTTATTTTAGCAGGAATATGTTATTGAAAAAAATTAGAAAAATTTATTTTAGCCGTAAATCGAAAATAATGGGGACACCGGAGCTGTTCGAAGCGCCGAGCGCGCCGCGTACGCCCGAATATTTTCAAAGTCCCAACGTACCGATCAAGAGTAAAGTACCATTTTCCTACATTAGATTTCGTTCTAAATGCTTAATCCCTATGTAAAAACGTTAGTTAAGCAAGAATATCGTATTTTTAAAAAAATCTAATGATAGGATTTTCCAGAAAATTGAAAAAACCGAAAAATGTCAAGAGTAAAGTGCCATTTTCTGACATTAGATTTCGTTCTAAATGCTTAATCCCTATGTAGAAACGTTAGTTAAGCAAGAATATCGTATTCTTAAAAAAATCTAATGATAGGATTTTTCAGAAAATTGAAAAAACCGTAAAATGTCAAGAGTAAAGTGCCCTTATTTTAAACAATGTATCGTTCTAAATGCTTAATCCCTATGTAAAAAAGTTATTTAAGCAAGAATATGTTATTGAATAAAATGAGAAAAATTTATTTTAGCCGTAAATCGAAAATAATGGATCGAGCGAATCGGTCGATTGCGCCGAGACGCGCTATGATGCAACAGACGAGCGATTGGAACGCCCGAATATTTTCAAAGTCCCAACGTACCGATCAAGAGTAAAGTACCATTTTCCTACATTAGATTTCGTTCTAAATGCTTAATCCCTATGTAAAAACGTTAGTTAAGCAAGAATATCGTATTTTTAAAAAAATCTAATGATAGGATTTTTCAGAAAATTGAAAAAACCGTAAAATATCAAGAGTAAAGTGCCCTTATTTTAAACAATGTATCGTTCTAAATGCTTAATCCCTATGTAAAAAAGTTATTTTAGCAGGAATATGTTATTGAAAAAAATTAGAAAAATTTATTTTAGCCGTAAATCGAAAATAATGGGGACACCGGAGCTGTTCGAAGCGCCGAGCGCGCCGCGTACGCCCGAATATTTTCAAAGTCCCAACGTACCGATCAAGAGTAAAGTACCATTTTCCTACATTAGATTTCGTTCTAAATGCTTAATCCCTATGTAGAAACGTCAGTTAAGCAAGAATATCGTATTTTTAAAAAATCTAATTATAGGATTTTCCAGAAAATTGAAAAATCCGAAAAATGTCAAGAGTAAAGTGCCATTTTCTGACATTAGATTTCGTTCTAAATGCTTAATCCCTATGTAGAAACGTTAGATAAGCAAGAATATCGTATTTTTAAAAAAATCTAATGATAGGATTTTTCAGAAAATTGAAAAAACCGTAAAATGTCAAGAGTAAAGTGCCCTTATTTTAAACAATGTATCGTTCTAAATGCTTAATCCCTATGTAAAAAAGTTATTTAAGCAAGAATATGTTATTGAAAAAAATTAGAAAAATTTATTTTAGCCGTAAATCGAAAATAATGGGTCGAGCGAATCGGTCGATTGCGCCGAGACGCGCTATGATGCAACAGACGAGCGATTGGAACGCCCGAATATTTTCAAAGTCCCACCGTACCGATCAAGAGTAAAGTACCATTTTCCTACATTAGATTTCGTTCTAAATGCTTAATCCCTATGTAGAAACGTCAGTTAAGCAAGAATATCGTATTTTTAAAAAAATCTAATGATAGGATTTTCCAGAAAATTGAAAAAACCGAAAAATGTCAAGAGTAAAGTGCCATTTTCTGACATTAGATTTCGTTCTAAATGCTTAATCCCTATGTAGAAACGTTAGATAAGCAAGAATATCGTATTTTTAAAAAAATCTAATGATAGGATTTTTCAGAAAATTGAAAAAACCGTAAAATGTCAAGAGTAAAGTGCCCTTATTTTAAACAATGTATCGTTCTAAATGCTTAATCCCTATGTAAAAAAGTTATTTAAGCAAGAATATGTTATTGAAAAAAATTAGAAAAATTTATTTTAGCCGTAAATCGAAAATAATGGGTCGAGCGAATCGGTCGATTGCGCCGAGACGCGCTATGATGCAACAGACGAGCGATTGGAACGCCCGAATATTTTCAAAGTCCCACCGTACCGATCAAGAGTAAAGTACCATTTTCCTACATTAGATTTCGTTCTAAATGCTTAATCCCTATGTAGAAACGTTAGTTAAGCAACAATATCGTATTTTTAAAAAAATCTAATGATAGGATTTTCCAGAAAATTGAAAAAACCGAAAAATGTCAAGAGTAAAGTGCCATTTTCTGACATTAGATTTCGTTCTAAATGCTTAATCCCTATGTAGAAACGTTAGTTAAGCAAGAATATCGTATTTTTAAAAAAATCTAATGATAGGATTTTTCAGAAAATTGAAAAAACCGTAAAATGTCAAGAGTAAAGTGCCCTTATTTTAAACATTATATCGTTCTAAATGCTTAATCCCTATGTAAAAAAGTTATCTAAGCAAGAATATGTTATTGAATAAAATGAGAAAAATTTATTTTAGCCGTAAATCGAAAATAATGGGTCGAGCGAATCGGTCGATTGCGCCGAGACGCGCTATGATGCAACAGACGAGCGATTGGAACGCCCGAATATTTTCAAAGTCCCAACGTACCGATCAAGAGTAAAGTACCATTTTCCTACATTAGATTTCGTTCTAAATGCTTAATCCCTATGTAGAAACGTTAGTTAAGCAAGAATATCGTATTTTTAAAAAAATCTAATGATAGGATTTTCCAGAAAATTGAAAAAACCGAAAAATGTCAAGAGTAAAGTGCCATTTTCTGACATTAGATTTCGTTCTAAATGCTTAATCCCTATGTAGAAACGTTAGTTAAGCAAGAATATCGTATTTTTAAAAAAATCTAATGATAGGATTTTTCAGAAAATTGAAAAAACCGTAAAATGTCAAGAGTAAAGTGCCCTTATTTTAAACATTATATCGTTCTAAATGCTTAATCCCTATGTAAAAAAGTTATCTAAGCAAGAATATGTTATTGAATAAAATGAGAAAAATTTATTTTAGCCGTAAATCGAAAATAATGGGTCGAGCGAATCGGTCGATTGCGCCGAGACGCGCTATGATGCAACAGACGAGCGATTGGAACGCCCGAATATTTTCAAAGTCCCACCGTACCGATCAAGAGTAAAGTACCATTTTCCTACATTAGATTTCGTTCTAAATGCTTAATCCCTATGTAGAAACGTTAGTTAAGCAAGAATATCGTATTTTTAAAAAAATCTAATGATAGGATTTTCCAGAAAATTGAAAAAACCGAAAAATGTCAAGAGTAAAGTGCCATTTTCTGACATTAGATTTCGTTCTAAATGCTTAATCCCTATGTAGAAACGTTAGTTAAGCAAGAATATCGTATTTTTAAAAAAATCTAATGATAGGATTTTCCAGAAAATTGAAAAAACCGAAAAATGTCAAGAGTAAAGTGCCATTTTCTGACATTAGATTTCGTTCTAAATGCTTAATCCCTATGTAGAAACGTTAGTTAAGCAAGAATATCGTATTTTTAAAAAAATCTAATGATAGGATTTTTCAGAAAATTGAAAAAACCGTAAAATGTCAAGAGTAAAGTGCCCTTATTTTAAACATTATATCGTTCTAAATGCTTAATCCCTATGTAAAAAAGTTATCTAAGCAAGAATATGTTATTGAATAAAATGAGAAAAATTTATTTTAGCCGTAAATCGAAAATAATGGGTCGAGCGAATCGGTCGATTGCGCCGAGACGCGCTATGATGCAACAGACGAGCGATTGGAACGCCCGAATATTTTCAAAGTCCCAACGTACCGATCAAGAGTAAAGTACCATTTTCCTACATTAGATTTCGTTCTAAATGCTTAATCCCTATGTAGAAACGTTAGTTAAGCAAGAATATCGTATTTTTAAAAAAATCTAATGATAGGATTTTCCAGAAAATTGAAAAAACCGAAAAATGTCAAGAGTAAAGTGCCATTTTCTGACATTAGATTTCGTTCTAAATGCTTAATCCCTATGTAGAAACGTTAGTTAAGCAAGAATATCGTATTTTTAAAAAAATCTAATGATAGGATTTTTCAGAAAATTGAAAAAACCGTAAAATGTCAAGAGTAAAGTGCCCTTATTTTAAACATTATATCGTTCTAAATGCTTAATCCCTATGTAAAAAAGTTATCTAAGCAAGAATATGTTATTGAATAAAATGAGAAAAATTTATTTTAGCCGTAAATCGAAAATAATGGGTCGAGCGAATCGGTCGATTGCGCCGAGACGCGCTATGATGCAACAGACGAGCGATTGGAACGCCCGAATATTTTCAAAGTCCCACCGTACCGATCAAGAGTAAAGTACCATTTTCCTACATTAGATTTCGTTCTAAATGCTTAATCCCTATGTAGAAACGTTAGTTAAGCAAGAATATCGTATTTTTAAAAAAATCTAATGATAGGATTTTCCAGAAAATTGAAAAAACCGAAAAATGTCAAGAGTAAAGTGCCATTTTCTGACATTAGATTTCGTTCTAAATGCTTAATCCCTATGTAGAAACGTTAGTTAAGCAAGAATATCGTATTTTTAAAAAAATCTAATGATAGGATTTTCCAGAAAATTGAAAAAACCGAAAAATGTCAAGAGTAAAGTGCCATTTTCTGACATTAGATTTCGTTCTAAATGCTTAATCCCTATGTAGAAACGTTAGTTAAGCAAGAATATCGTATTTTTAAAAAAATCTAATGATAGGATTTTTCAGAAAATTGAAAAAACCGTAAAATGTCAAGAGTAAAGTGCCCTTATTTTAAACATTATATCGTTCTAAATGCTTAATCCCTATGTAAAAAAGTTATCTAAGCAAGAATATGTTATTGAATAAAATGAGAAAAATTTATTTTAGCCGTAAATCGAAAAAAAGACTGTTCGTTTCTCTGTCTCTCTCGCGCGATCGAAGTATTGATGTTTCCCGGCAAAGTAATGGGATATTAATTAAACTTTATACACGAAATTACTCGTTTTGATCCCCGCTACACAGCCGTATACTTTTTATAATTTTGTGGAATCGGGAACCTTGCAATATTTAACATAACGCGGATCGACTGTCTCTGTCTCTTTCTAGATCGGAAGAATCGATGTTTCCCGGCAAACTAATGGGATATTAATTAAACTTTATACACAAAATTACTCGTTTTGATCCCCGCTACACAGCCGTATACTTTTTATAATTTTATGGAATCGGTAACCTTGAGATATTTAACATAACGCGGATCGACTGTCTCTGTCTCTTTCTAGATCGGAATTATCGATGTTTCCCGGAAACTAATGGGATATTAATTAAACTTTATACACGAAATTACTCGTTTTGATCCCTGCTACACAGCCGTATACTTTTTATAATTTTGTGGAATCGGGAACCTTGAAATATTTAACATAACGCGGATCGACTGTCTCTGTCTCTTTCTAGATCGGAAGAATCGATGTTTCCCGGCAAACTAATGGGATATTAATTAAACTTTATACACGAAATTACTCGTTTTGATCCCCGCTACACAGCCGTATACTTTTTATAATTTTGTGGAATCGGGAACCTTGAAATATTTAACATAACGCGGATCGACTGTCTCTGTCTCTTTCTAGATCGGAATAATCGATGTTTCCCGGCAAACTATTGGGAGTTTAATTAAACTTTATACATGAAATTACTCGTTTTGATCCCCGCTACACAGCCGTATACTTTTTATAATTTTGTGGAATCGGGAACCTTGAAATATTTAACATAACGCGGATCGACTGTCTCTGTCTCTTTCTAGATCGGAAGAATCGATGTTTCCCGGCAAACTATTGGGAGTTTAATTAAACTTTATACATGAAATTACTCGTTTTGATCCCCGCTACACAGCCGTATACTTTTTATAATTTTGTGGAATCGGGAACCTTGAAATATTTAACATAACGCGGATCGTCTGTCTCTGTCTCTTTCTAGATCGGAATAATCGATGTTTCCCGGCAAACTATTGGGAGATTAATTAAACAATATACATGAAATTACTCGTTTTGATCCCCGCTACACAGCCGTATACTTTTTATAATTTTGTGGAATCGGGAACCTTGAAATATTTAACATAACGCGGATCGTCTGTCTCTGTCTCTTTCTAGATCGGAAGAATCGATGTTTCCCGGCAAACTATTGGGAGTTTAATTAAACTTTATACATGAAATTACTCGTTTTGATCCCCGCTACACAGCCGTATACTTTTTATAATTTTGTGGAATCGGGAACCTTGCAATATTTAACATAACGCGGATCGACTGTCTCTGTCTCTTTCTAGATCGGAAGAATCGATGTTTCCCGGCAAACTAATGGGATATTAATTAAACTTTATACACAAAATTACTCGTTTTGATCCCCGCTACACAGCCGTATACTTTTTATAATTTTATGGAATCGGTAACCTTGAGATATTTAACATAACGCGGATCGACTGTCTCTGTCTCTTTCTAGATCGGAATTATCGATGTTTCCCGGAAACTAATGGGATATTAATTAAACTTTATACACGAAATTACTCGTTTTGATCCCTGCTACACAGCCGTATACTTTTTATAATTTTGTGGAATCGGGAACCTTGAAATATTTAACATAACGCGGATCGACTGTCTCTGTCTCTTTCTAGATCGGAAGAATCGATGTTTCCCGGCAAACTAATGGGATATTAATTAAACTTTATACACGAAATTACTCGTTTTGATCCCCGCTACACAGCCGTATACTTTTTATAATTTTGTGGAATCGGGAACCTTGAAATATTTAACATAACGCGGATCGACTGTCTCTGTCTCTTTCTAGATCGGAAGAATCGATGTTTCCCGGCAAACTATTGGGAGTTTAATTAAACTTTATACATGAAATTACTCGTTTTGATCCCCGCTACACAGCCGTATACTTTTTATAATTTTGTGGAATCGGGAACCTTGAAATATTTAACATAACGCGGATCGTCTGTCTCTGTCTCTTTCTAGATCGGAATAATCGATGTTTCCCGGCAAACTATTGAGAGATTAATTAAACTTTATACATGAAATTACTCGTTTTGATCCCCGCTACACAGCCGTATACTTTTTATAATTTTGTGGAATCGGGAACCTTGAAATATTTAACATAACGCGGATCGTCTGTCTCTGTCTCTTTCTAGATCGGAAGAATCGATGTTTCCCGGCAAACTATTGGGAGTTTAATTAAACTTTATACATGAAATTACTCGTTTTGTTCCCCGCTACACAGCCGTATACTTTTTATAATTTTGTGGAATCGGGAACCTTGCAATATTTAACATAACGCGGATCGACTATCTCTGTCTCTTTCTAGATCGGAATAATCGATGTTTCCCGGCAAACTATTGGGAGATTAATTAAACTTTATACATGAAATTACTCGTTTTGATCCCCGCTACACAGCCGTATACTTTTTATAATTTTGTGGAATCGGGAACCTTGAAATATTTAACATAACGCGGATCGTCTGTCTCTGTCTCTTTCTAGATCGGAATAATCGATGTTTCCCGGCAAACTATTGGGAGATTAATTAAACAATATACATGAAATTACTCGTTTTGATCCCCGCTACACAGCCGTATACTTTTTATAATTTTGTGGAATCGGGAACCTTGAAATATTTAACATAACGCGGATCGTCTGTCTCTGTCTCTTTCTAGATCGGAAGAATCGATGTTTCCCGGCAAACTATTGGGAGTTTAATTAAACTTTATACATGAAATTACTCGTTTTGATCCCCGCTACACAGCCGTATACTTTTTATAATTTTGTGGAATCGGGAACCTTGAAATATTTAACATAACGCGGATCGTCTGTCTCTGTCTCTTTCTAGATCGGAATAATCGATGTTTCCCGGCAAACTATTGAGAGATTAATTAAACTTTATACATGAAATTACTCGTTTTGATCCCCGCTACACAGCCGTATACTTTTTATAATTTTGTGGAATCGGGAACCTTGAAATATTTAACATAACGCGGATCGTCTGTCTCTGTCTCTTTCTAGATCGGAAGAATCGATGTTTCCCGGCAAACTATTGGGAGTTTAATTAAACTTTATACATGAAATTACTCGTTTTGTTCCCCGCTACACAGCCGTATACTTTTTATAATTTTGTGGAATCGGGAACCTTGCAATATTTAACATAACGCGGATCGACTATCTCTGTCTCTTTCTAGATCGGAATAATCGATGTTTCCCGGCAAACTATTGGGAGATTAATTAAACTTTATACATGAAATTACTCGTTTTGATCCCCGCTACACAGCCGTATACTTTTTATAATTTTGTGGAATCGGGAACCTTGAAATATTTAACATAACGCGGATCGTCTGTCTCTGTCTCTTTCTAGATCGGAAGAATCGATGTTTCCCGGCAAACTATTGGGAGTTTAATTAAACTTTATACATGAAATTACTCGTTTTGATCCCCGCTACACAGCCGTATACTTTTTATAATTTTGTGGAATCGGGAACCTTGAAATATTTAACATAACGCGGATCGTCTGTCTCTGTCTCTTTCTAGATCGGAAGAATCGATGTTTCCCGGCAAACTATTGGGAGTTTAATTAAACTTTATACATGAAATTACTCGTTTTGATCCTCGCTACACAGCCGTATACTTTTTATAATTTTGTGGAATCGGGAACCTTGCAATATTTAACATAACGCGGATCGACTATCTCTGTCTCTTTCTAGATCGGAATAATCGATGTTTCCCGGCAAACTATTGGGAGATTAATTAAACTTTATACATGAAATTACTCGTTTTGATCCCCGCTACACAGCCGTATACTTTTTATAATTTTGTGGAATCGGGAACCTTGAAATATTTAACATAACGCGGATCGTCTGTCTCTGTCTCTTTCTAGATCGGAATAATCGATGTTTCCCGGCAAACTATTGGGAGATTAATTAAACAATATACATGAAATTACTCGTTTTGATCCCCGCTACACAGCCGTATACTTTTTATAATTTTGTGGAATCGGGAACCTTGAAATATTTAACATAACGCGGATCGTCTGTCTCTGTCTCTTTCTAGATCGGAAGAATCGATGTTTCCCGGCAAACTATTGGGAGTTTAATTAAACTTTATACATGAAATTACTCGTTTTGATCCCCGCTACACAGCCGTATACTTTTTATAATTTTGTGGAATCGGGAACCTTGAAATATTTAACATAACGCGGATCGTCTGTCTCTGTCTCTTTCTAGATCGGAATAATCGATGTTTCCCGGCAAACTATTGAGAGATTAATTAAACTTTATACATGAAATTACTCGTTTTGATCCCCGCTACACAGCCGTATACTTTTTATAATTTTGTGGAATCGGGAACCTTGAAATATTTAACATAACGCGGATCGTCTGTCTCTGTCTCTTTCTAGATCGGAAGAATCGATGTTTCCCGGCAAACTATTGGGAGTTTAATTAAACTTTATACATGAAATTACTCGTTTTGATCCCCGCTACACAGCCGTATACTTTTTATAATTTTGTGGAATCGGGAACCTTGCAATATTTAACATAACGCGGATCGACTATCTCTGTCTCTTTCTAGATCGGAATAATCGATGTTTCCCGGCAAACTATTGGGAGATTAATTAAACTTTATACATGAAATTACTCGTTTTGATCCCCGCTACACAGCCGTATACTTTTTATAATTTTGTGGAATCGGGA
>NW_027476102.1:1812500-1830000 GCF_051020955.1 Megalopta genalis
TGCCGATGCTCGGTGTCATCGACCATGCGGCGCAACTCGACAATTGCATCTTCAGTCGACTTTCCGCGCGTAAACCCGAACTGTCTGCTGGAGATGCGTCCCGTCGCCATCGCCGTCTGCTCTAATCTGCTCTTAAGGAGCTTCTCGAAAGTTTTCCCGATCACGGAGAGGAGACATATTGGTCGGTAGGATTTTGGGTCCTTCTCGTCCTTTCCTTCGCCTTTCAGGAGGATTCTCAGAGAGCCCACCTTCCAGGCGGAGGGGAAGACGCCCCATCGAAGGCACCCATTGAATAGTCGCGAGAGTTCCCCGAGGATCGTTTTCGCGGAGGCCTTCAGGACCTGTACCTCGATGAGGTCCGGTCCTGGCACCTTTTTATTTTCGAAGGAACGAATTGCTCCGGCCACCTCCACCAAGGAAAAGGGCGAGGCGTCGGCGGTATTCGGGGCGATTCGCGCCTCTTCCCGGAGAACCCTTTGTGTCGGCGAATCGAGTTCAGGTCGGTCGTCAGGGACGTGGGCTTCCAGAAGCTCGCTGGCGGTTTCTAAAGCACCGGTTGTACTTTTATTGTTGCGCCGGAGTGTGCTTATCACTTTCTCTACACGGAGTTTATTTGCCTGGAGCTTGTATACGATGCCCCAGGGCTCCGTGTTCCCGTTCGACGTCACGAAGTTTTGCCAGCTTTCCCGTTTCGTCCTCTTCACCTTCCTACTGTAGTTCCGCAACGAAGTACGGTATTCCTGCAGTTTTTGGAGGCGGGAGGGTCCGTCTATCGTCTTCTGGAAGGCACGCCTCTGCCTGTACACGGCCTTTTTGAGCTTTGTTAGCTCTTTGGTCCACCACGGGTTGGACTTTCTAAATTTTCTCTTCTTAGGCATTGACGCGGTGCAGGCGTCAGTGATGACGGCTGTGAGCGTCTCTGCCATCCTATTTACATCTTCCACCGACTCCAAACTCAGGACTTCGAGCCTCGACCGTGAGTGGTCGGACAGGGCCTCCGAGAACCGCTCCCAATCCGCTCGACGAGTGTCGAACCGAGAGTTCGTTGCTCCCTGATTTCCCGTCGCGGCCCTAGGTACCCGCAGCCGGATGTCGATGGCGTTATGATCGCTAGTCGTCCATTCGCTTCTTATCCTCCATTCCTTAATATAGGGCGTCATGGAGGGGGATGCCAAGGTAACGTCGATGTATGACGATCCTTTTGGCGTCCAGAAGGTGGGTGGTTGACTAGCGTCGTTAACTACAGTTAATCTAAACGCGGAAACTAATCTTTCTAACTGCGCTCCCTTCTCGTCTGTGCTATTTGGGCTCCAGAGCGAGGATTGCGCGTTCGCGTCGACAGAAATTATAACTCTCTTCCCCCTCAATGCCAGGAGAACCGTTTCCAAGTGCTTGAGGTGCTTCTCTATCTCGTCTTGGTATTGAAAATAGTGAGATACCGCGTAGAAGGAGAAGCCGGGGGTCAGCACTTCCGCGCATGCGCAGTGCGGGTTACTGAGTTGAGAGATGAACGTGACCTCAAAGTGAGGGTTGGGGATGGCGACAGCGGCCCACGGGGAGTGGGTTTTCACCGCCGCCACCCTCACTTCGGTCCCTAATCCGCTTACCCTATAACCTGCGCCTTGCTTACTGGCGTGTGGCTCCTGCAAGAGCAGGACGTCCAGTCGCTTTTGCGCTATTAACTCCCTAACTTCGCCCGTTACTACAGCCGAATGTCGCATGTTCAGCTGTAGTATCCTGATTCCCGTGGCTACATTCGCGGTCGCGGGGTCGCGGTTTCGCGTTGGGGTTGGGGGGACGCGGGGGTTGTTTTTCCTATTTTTCCCTAAATTCGTAGCGTCGCACCTTACGAGGTGGACGCGGACGGCGCGAAGACCGATTCCGTCCAATTGTTTAGAAGAGTCTAGTCCTTTTATATTGCCTAGGTCGTTGCCAATGTCCCTCCTGTCCATAGCGGTTAATTCCGCCACAGGGACCCCAGGGACGGGAGTCCCTGTGTCCGAGGCTCTAGCTTTATATTGTCTTTTAGGCATTATTGTAATTAAAGTTAACTGCCCGCCTTCGTCCTTTCCCGTTCGTTCCGTTGTCGTGTCCGTTTGAATAGCCATAGTCATAGTTATAGTCCTAGTAATAGGACATGGGTGATGCCATAGTCGTGGAAGCGCGTACGCTCACGCTGATCTTCTGACCGCCGGAAGCACGAAACCTCTGATCTGGGCAAAATCGGCAAGCCGAGGAAGAACGGACAGGACACATGCTGGACTGGCGAGAAAGCGTGTTCTTCCGCTCGCGCTAGGCATTTCGATTTCTGACACCTCTTGATTTAAAAAATCAGTTTTTTTGATAGTTTTCTCTCTCCACTGGGCTATTCATTTTAGCCACAGTTTTCAATTGGTACGATTTGCTTCCAAATCTTACAGATGCATTTTAAAAAATTTTTCCATCGCTCGGACAGAAGAGTCGATTGCTCAGTGAGTACGAGTATACATACAAAGTGCATACGGGTAACCAACCCCGTAGGGCTTGCCACATATGGGCCATTCGGTCAAAGACACCGACCCGTGGCCACGCTGTGTGGAGATAGATAGGGACAGTTAGTGTTGTCGTCAAACTGTGGTCTCTGAGAGACGGGCCGTACCTAAGTCCTTGGTGGACCATACCGGCCGCTCTTGCGACTTGTGCCTGGTGTTCGGGCTCTACCTTCGTTCACCATCGCATCAGGGGAAGACAGCGTGCTACTCCCACTGCCACCTCGAGTCCAACCCAATCCAGGCACTCTTACGGAGTAGTGTTAAAGTCTTTTATCTCCGCAAGAGGGGCTTCAGCCTGGCCCGAGGGGACGAACCCCGAGGGGTTCGCCCAGCATGCCGTACATCAACGGAGCTGGACGAGTCCACGCTCCGTATGCAGTTTCGTTCTATGTTCGCTTCTTAGTCTTGCTTACGGATCGTGCGAATTTTCGGAACTCCTGAAACAGCTGCTCTGACACCAGGCTGGCTTTGTCGATTGGCCACTGAAATCCTTCTCGAATCGCCGCCTGGCGTAGGTGTTCCCTGTCCTCTACGTAACGCTGACAATCGTAGAGGACGTGGTTTGGAGTTTCCTCCTCCCCACATTCGCACAACTCGTCGTCGACCAGGGCGAACGTCTTGAGCTTCGCACGGAAGTCTCCGTGTCCGCTCAAGAACTGCGCTACATCATGGTCGACTCTGATCCAGCTCGCTGAGAGACGGTCTGATACCTCGCCGAAGTATTGGAAGGTTTCCCTACCCTTCGTCGAGGACGACCATCTCTGCTGCCACATCTCTAAAGTCGCCTCCCTCAGCCTTCTGCGAACTTGGGCTTCGGTGACGACTTCGTCAGCCAATTCGGCCTGACTCACTTGATAGGTTCCATGTTGGAACCCGAGTTTCTTCCTGGCTTTGTACACGCAGCTGAACTCCGCTATCGCCAAGTCCACAGGTATCTCCCCGGCGATCACGGGGATCGCATCAGTGGAGACTGTCCTGTAGGCTTTGACGCAGCCAAGCAGAACATGCCTCTGCGCCCTGGTGAGCACTTTACTCGTCCCAGAGGTAAGGCGGTCTGCCCAGCCCGCGGCAGCATACGTGACGATTGGGACAAACAAGCCGCGGTACAAAGTACGCATCGTCCGATATCCCAATCCCCAGTTCGACTTAGCAATCCTTGCTAGCGCATTAAACGTTCGCAAGGACTTGGCATTCAAATACTCGACATGGGAATGGATACCCAGTCTAGAGTCAAAATGCACGCCAAGGTAACGCACAGAGTCCTTGGCGGCAATATTCCGACCTCCTACTTTTATCACAGGTGGCCTCTCTCTGTCGAGAGAGCCTTTTAAGAATAACATCTCGGTCTTGGTCGCAGACAGCGACAATTTCTGCTGGTCGCACCAGCGAGAAATGGTGTCCACAACCAATTGGCCATTGCTTTCTAGACCCTTCCTGCTGTTCGCGAAGATCAAGACAAGAAGGTCGTCTGCATAGGCGATGGGCTCGCAAGCGAGCCCGGCGTTCGATAAGAGCTGTAGAACCTCGTCGAAGACTAAGTTCCAACAGCTCGGACCAAGAATCGATCCCTGTGGGCAGCCCTTAGTGACTTTCTTCCGCACTGCACCGCGATCAGACACCATAGTCACCACGCGGCCGTCGAAGTAGTCGACCACCAATCTAAGTAGGTTTTTTGGGCAGCCTCGCTTCCTCAACGCGTTGAGTATGCTTGGCCACCAGACATTATCAAAGGCCGCAGCAATGTCGAAGAGCAGACCCACGACGTACTTTTCCTCTCGACCGGACGCAAGCTCCCTCATCTTTACCACGGCATCAGTCGTGGATCGATGCGGCCTGAATCCGTATTGCCGATCGGAGGCGTAGTCGGGGTGCAAAAACAAACTAGCTAATCGCGTAGCGATTAGCTTCTCCAAGACTTTGCCTACGACCGAAAGCAAGCATATTGGTCTGTAGGACTTTATCTCCGTTTCAGGTTTCTCGGGTCCTTTAAGGATGGTAATGATGGACCCGACTTTCCATTCCACGGGAAAGACTCCGTGTGCCAGGCATCCGTTGTAGAGTCGGAGGAGCTCGCGTGAGATTGTATTACACGAACGTTTTAAAATCTCCGGCTCGATCCGATCTAGGCCTGGACACTTGCCGCTCTTCAGTCGGTTGACCGCCGATCTGAGCTCCGAGAGGGTGAAGGGACTGGCGTCCTCACTCTCCGGCTCGATGGCAGCTTCCCTCCTGACTCGCGCATGATCCGGGGAGTCATTCGCGGGGCTATCGTCCGGAATTAACCCCTCCAGCAGCGCGGAAGCGGTGGAGTCCCAGTCTGTGGTGTAACCCTGGGCAGTGTTACGATTTATATTCGAGATGACCGTGCTGGCTGTCATCTTCTGCCTCGTGATCTTATAAATGAGGCCCCAGGGTTCCTTGTTTCCCTGCTCGGTCACGAATGCACGCCAGCTGTGCGACCGAGCAGCTTTGATGGCGGCTTTGTAGGCCTTTCTCTGTTTAAGATACTCGGTCCTCTTGGCCGCCCTCTGCTCCTCTGAACATGCTGCGTTCTGCGAGGCTCGTCTAAGTTTGTAGACTCGCCTCTTTTGCCTCGTCAGGTCGGCCGTCCACCATGGGACGGATTTTGAATGCCACTGCTTGGTTGGCATCGAGGAGTCGCACGCTTGGACGATCATTCTTTCGATCTCCTGTGCTAGATGTTCGACATCCCCCTTATTGTTCAATGGATCGGGGGATATACTCCTCTTACTTTCCTGCAGCGCCTTGTCGAACTCGGGCCATTTTGCGCTTCGGAGTCGGAACCTTGGTAATAATCCGTTCCGGTTGGTGCTGCTGTTGCTACTAATTTCGGCAGCACCGTCCTCGGCGCAAAAACTCAAAGAAAACTCTATGACTCGGTGGTCGCTGGTCGTCAGGTCCTCGCGGACCTTCCAACCTCGCACCTTGTCGCAAATATCAGGTGTCGATAGTGTGACGTCGATGTATGACTGTCCACTAGGGCTGGAAAACGTCGGAGCGTTTCCAGCCTCGTTCAAGACAACCAAGCCATGGCTCACGATAAACTCTTCGAGTTTACGGCCTCTCACGTCCGTCTCCGCGCTGCCCCACTGGGCTGATTTTGCGTTAACGTCGGCAGAGATAATGACTCGGTTATGCTTAAGTGCGGAAAGAGCTCTCTCCAATCGCGCCAGACCTGATTCAACGTCATCGGAGCATTGAAAGTACTGGCTGATCAGGAAGAAGCTCCCAAACGAACCCGAGATGCTGACACAGGACAAATGCGTGTCGCACAAGTTAGAGACTTTGACCACGGTTAGATCCGGGTTTCTGACCGCTATTGCAGCCATCACCGGTTCGCCTGCCGTGATCAGCCTCGTTCTCAAGCCTAGCCCGGGCACAGTACCCCGCCAGCTATATGGCTCTTGTGCAAGCAACACATCTACCCCTCGCCTATGCATCTCAGTCCGGACTTCGTCGGTCACATTTCGGGCCCGCTGCATGTTATGCTGCATGACCCGTATGACTCTCGAGCGTCGCCGGTCGTTTGTACTATCCATTCGAGATTCAAATTATTATTCGCGTCTTATACGAGACATCTCCAAAACCAGCGCTTCCTGATAGGAGGCGCAGGCCGGGTCTCGCGACTTATGCTCAGATGGTCGCCCTCTGTCTTTACAGTTGGAGCAAACCGGAGGCTTGCTCTTCCTGTTACAGAGCGCATACCCGTGCCCTTTTTCGGCACAATGTCCGCAGACATCCTCTTTGAATTTGCAGCGCTTCGCCGTGTGCCCGAAGCGCTGGCACTTATAGCATCGGGTGACCTGTATGAAGTCCCGCACACGACAGGAACTCCACCCGAGGTACACCCGGTCCCCTCTCTGCGCCAGCCGCCGACGAATCTGCGGACTGACGGCCACTACCCAGTTGGCTGTCTCCGGGGTCTTGCCAGCCATGCGACTGACCCGAACACCCGAAGGCACATCCTTCTGGGACGCCTCAGAGAGGTTTTGCCTCCAAAGACTGGAGGCAATTTCCTCCTTGCCCATCCCTTTCGGAATGTCATAAATCAGGACCTCGGGGTCCCGTTTGCTGGGCAAGGAGACGGACAGTCCCGCACTCGCCAGCTTCTTATTGCCTACGAAGGCTTTTAGGTCCTCCTTGCGATCGGTTTCGACGACGATGCCACCGGAGTGGATGCGTCGAACCGATCTGACACGGATCGCCTCCTTCGCAGGTTTTACGATCGACAGAACAGCTCTCTTAGTAGCATCGCTGTTCTGTCCTTTATCCTTTGGCGGGAAGATACGCACCACGTATTGTGTCGGTGGTCTTCTCGCCTCCGGAGTCGCTGACTGGTTGACCTTTGCCACTTGGGCGTAGGTCAACTGCGCGGCATTGGAGACCGTCTTCGGGAGGGTTCCCTTGGACGGCCCAGGTCGCGCCGCACTCATTACGGCAGGACGCGCTTTTAGGTCCGCCCTGACCGCGGCGAGTTGCCCTTCGACGAAGCTGTTTCGTTGAATCAGCTCCTGGACCAACTCGTTGAGTGCTCCGACTTCTGCTAGTATCTTCGACCCGGACTCCTTGTTGACTTTCGACTCGGGTCGAAAGCAAAAGGTCCGTATCTCCGATACTCGCCTGAAGGCTTCGTCTCTCACGAGATCGAGAGGCCGTACCTTGTGCCCGGAAACCGTCCCCTTCGATTTCCTGGCCTGGTTTGCTGCGGCCTTGCCAGTAGGTGCGACTGGCTTGGCACGCTTCGACTTTTTGGTGACGGTTTTCCAACCGCCACCTTCGGGGTCTTCGACACGCACGGGTGCCGGTTGCACCTTCACGAGCGTGTCTTTGACTGATTCGATTTTTCTGGGTTTCTCCTTCCCAGCCTTGCGGCTGGGGGAGTCCCCCGACTTGGGCGCTGTCCCCACGTTACCGGTGTCCGGCGCGCCTTCTACCGTGGCCTCAGTTTTCACCGAGACCGCTCGCGTGGGTGTCACGCATCTCTCCAAGGTCACACGAGGATTGGCGATGTTCAGCACCTTCCCGGACCTTGTCTTTTTCGCAGACGCAGGAGGGCTAACAGCTGCTGCTGTAGCTTCCGCGTCTGTGGCGACGGCTTCACTCCGAGTAGGAGCTGGACCCGCCGACTTCGAACGTTCAATTTGTACTTTCAATTTAGATCCCATAGTTAGATCTTTGCCTTCATCCGGTACGCTCCCCGGCCACCACCGACCCACACATTTTGGAACCCGCCATCAGGCTGGGTTAGGGCTACGCACCGGACATAGTCTGCTGACTGGGCCGATTGCTCAACCCAGCCCGCGTCCTCGCCCGTCAGAACCCACTCGCCGAAGCGTATGGTCGTTCCAAGCCGATTGACTGGACCAGGGCTGCTTTTCTCGTCCAGCCTCCCATCTAGCCGAAGCAGAGGCCAAAGGTACGTGTTGGGGACGTCTCACCCGCAGGAGAGGGCCCCCTCAGATCCCAGGATCCTCTTTTCCGACGACAAGGGTCGCCACGCACGGCAAACACGCGGGAGACAGCAGTCGGAGAGGCTGCCTCTTCCTCTCCACCACACTTCGTTCGGTTCGCTGCGTTTTGAGAACACGAGCTATCCAGCGGTACCTTTTTCGTGGAGGCTCAAGTGTGGCTAGGGCACGTTTGCCCCTTGCGGCCTGGGTTGCCCAGGTGATTGGTTGCATCCCGATTTCTAGATCCAGCGGCATGTTGCTACGTGGCGCGCTCAGACAACGAAAATGCGGCATTCCGGTCAGACCAGAAAAACCGCACAACGTGACGCGGGGGACTGCAGCCACAAGTGACAACAGTCCCCCGGTAGGGAGTAGTACAGCATATTCAATGCTGTACATGAACACGCCACAGCCCGTATGCTTAGTTCAAGGGCCTCGCCATTATGCGAAGTACTACATGTACAACGCACTGGCGGTCTCAAAATACCCTCATCGCCGATGCATCTGATGCATCCGTCAACTCGGCAGCATTCACTCCGTCGGCGTGTTGCTTTGTGGCGTGTTCAGATAACGAAAATGCGGCATTCCAGTCAGACCAGAAAAACCGCATAACGTAACGCGGGGGACTGAAGCCACAAGTGACAACAGTCCCCCGGATGGGAGTAGTGCAGCATGTTCAATACTGCACAAGAACACGCCACAGCCCGCTTGCTTAATCACGGGCCTCGTCATTATGCGAAGCACTACATGTACAACGCACTGACGGTCTCTCGAGTGCCTTCATCGCCGATGCACCTATCGACTCAGCAGCAACATTCAATCCGACGGCGTGTTGCTTCGTGGCGTGTTCAGACAACGAAAATGCGGCATTCCAGTTAGACCAGAAAAACCGCATAACGTGACGCGGGGGACTGCAGCCACAAGTGACAACAGTCCCCCGCTAAGGAGTAGTACAGCATATTCAATGCTGTACATGAACACGCCACAGCCCGCATGCTTAATCTCGGGCCTCGCCATTATGCGAAGTACTACATGTACGACGCACTGACGGTCTAAAATGCCTTCATCGTCGACGCATCCATCGACTCGGTAGTAGCAACAACCTTCGCGAGGACTAGTTCGGGGGTCGCCTCTCAACCCTGGGTGGCCACAGACCGCCACCGCCAGTAGATAGGGACATCTATTGTGAATGAGCTTTAATGAGCGCGACGCGCTAGCTCGTCGTACCAGGCTTGGTTAGCCTATACCGACGGTGTTAGGGTGAGTGAAACCACGGACAAGGGGGTACGCATGCATCTGGAGCATGCATGCGTCGTGCTTGTGAAAAACCCCTCCGTCATCATTTAAGGTTCATCCGGAGGGAAGACCGTCCCGTGTGGGAGGTGACCCGCTTAGCCGTCGCGCTTGCAGGTACATGGCAAGCCATGGGCTTGAAAGCGCGACGTTTCCAGCGGGGGCCACGAGGAGGCGGGGTCACCAGCGCGAGGCTCGGTCTCTTGCGGGTCCGCATGATTTCTCATGTGGAGATTATAGACGTCTAGACACACTAACTGTTGTTAGTGCCCGCGTGGTCTAGACGGCTGTACCGGGGTCTGGGTTGATCCTAAGTTCCACTAACGTTTTCTAATGTAATGTTCTCTCTATATTTCAATACTGCTATTGCGAATTTTGTGAAGTGTCCGAATGTGTCTTCTAGAACGAGTTCTCTGAGCTGGCAAGGCCAGTTTATGCCTGTACTGGTGACGGCTACCATAAGGGTTTCTCTTTCTTTGCGTAGGTGTGGGCAGTCGAAGACAATGTGATGTACATTGTCCGCCCGCCCACAATCGCAGATGTCTGATTCTAAGGATTTCATGCTTTTTAATATGTTCCTTATGTTACCGTGACCAGATAGAAGTTGTACGACGTAGTGGTTTAGGACCACCCAGTTTGCTTCAAGTCTTTGGCGAACGTTCCCGAAAAACTCATGTGTTATCTGGCCTTTGGTTGAGTTGGTCCAAATTTCCTGCCAGGCATCGAGAGTCTGCTCCCGGATGTCTTTTTGCAGTTTGTTTTTTATTTCTATGGATGGTGTTGGTTGTAGTGTTGTGAATTCTAAGTTTCGGATTTTGAAATTTTGATTTCTGCTTAGATTGTATTTTGCTCTTCTCTCCTCTAAGAGTAGTTCTATCGGTATTGCGCCTGTGATTACCATTAGGGCATCGTATGAGATTGTTCTATATGATTTTGAAACTCTGATAAGGGCATGTCTTTGAGTTTTGTGTAAGAGTCTAATGTGATGTGAATTGTTAACCTTGTCTGACCAGGCAGCAGCGGCGTAGGTGAGTATAGGAACAAAGACTCCGTTGTAAATAGTAGCTAGGGTCTTGTGGTTAAGTCCCCAGTTGGCTTTGGCAATTGTAGCAAGAGCGTGAAATATCATTTTGCTTTTATTTGATATTAGTTGCAGGTGAGGAGTTATGTTTAATCTTGTGCCAAATTTGACACCGAGATATTTAACGGAGTTTTTCATTTTAAGTGAGCTGTTCCCGATCTTGACTGTGGGAGGTCTTCTAATATCTAGAAAGCCTTTTAGCAGAATCATTTCTGATTTCTGTGATGAAATTTGGAGTTTTTGTTCCCTACACCATTCTAAGATTGTGGCTGTGATGGAGTTTGCAGTTGTTTCCAACTGTAATCTAGAGTCTCCTGAAGTGAGGACTATTAGGTCGTCCGCGTAAGCAATGACTTTGTGGCCTAGACTATTTAGGCGATTTAGAAGTTCGTCGAATATTAAGTTCCAGAACATGGGTCCCAGGATAGAACCTTGAGGGCAACCTTTGTTTACTGATTTGCGGGATATGAAGCTAGAGGTGACTATCTCTGCTGTTCGGTCAGAGAGGTAACTTTGAATAACTTTGTATATATTTTGCGGACAATTTCTATTTTTTAGGTTCCAGAGGATGCTGGGCCACCATACCGAATCGAAAGCTCCTGAGATGTCGAAGAGCAGACCTATCATATATTTGTTCCGAGAGTAAGTTACATGTTTTCTTAATTCAACCATGGCGTCCTCTGTTGACCTTCCGGGTTTGAATCCGAATTGTCTATCAGAGGTGAGCTCATGGTTGTGCAGAAGGCAGTGGATCTTATTGGCCATAAGCTTTTCCAGAATTTTGCCGAGGACTGGGAGGAGAGAGATCGGCCTATAGGACTTAGGATCGCTCTCCTCTTTCTCTTTTCCTTTAAGTAGCACACGAATCTGAGCACGCTTCCATTGTTTTGGGAATACGCCGTGGGTTAGGCAATCATTAAACAGTTCTGTGATTTCCCCATGTAGGGTAGTCCAGGCCCGCTTAATGATTACGTTTTCTAGTCGGTCGTGTCCGGGGGCTTTATTCGGTTTAAGGGATTTTACTATTGTGGCTATGTCTGTTTTTAAGAATGGGGGAGAATTTTCCGTGGCTGGAGGTGACGACGTCTCCAGTCGGATGTTAATTTGTCTGTTTGTTTCGTTGGTCGTGTTATCGTCTGGAACTAGGTGGGCTAAGAGTTTGTCTATTGTGTCGCGTAGTGTGATTGTTTGTTCACCTTGTATTTGTATACTTTCGCATACTTTGTCTGCTTTTAGTTTTTTGTTTGCTATTTTGTATGTTATTCCCCATGCGTTTTCGTTTCCTTCCTTGGAGACGAAGTTTCTCCAGCTTTTGAGTTTCGCGGATCTAATTTTTGATATATATTTATTTCGGAGGGTTCGATAAGACTCTCCTAAGGATTGCCTTACCGATTTCGTTTTTGTTCTTTGATAGATACAGTAGATAGGGACAGTTATTGTCAATTTAGGAGCATGAATGAGGCCGGAGCCTGCTCTAACCGGGCGAAGTGATGTTTCACTTATGCCGGTGATGTTGAAGCAGCGGTGAACAGCTGCGAAGGAACCGGGACTTGGATCCATCGCGCCCTCGCTGTTAAGTTCATTGGACCGGGGAGTCAGAAGACCCGGTCTTAACTCATCTGTCGGCTGCAAGGAGTTGTGTGTTTGTTTTAAGTATTTCGCCGGCTATAGAGCCGGCGATAATATTATGAAAGTAATAATGGTCGTTCTGCCAGGCGACCGCGGAGGCGGGTGCTCGGCACCGCACGCCAACCGCTGCAACGGCACTTCTTGCCGTGTTGCCGCCCCCAAGATACCACACGACAGCAATAGTGCAGCGTGCTAGGCCAGCGGGCGGCTATTTACGTATTTGCTCCTCTAAAATTTATAGAGCTGACTGCTGAACCCAACACAGCCAGCCCGTGTCATCGAAGTAATTTTGGCACCGCTCGACAAACCAAAGGGCTGCGGATGCATTCTACCCAGACAAGCCCGAGGGCCGCGGGTAGGAAATACACCACCGACAAGCCCGAGGGCCGCGGGTGGTAGTAGCAATAATACCGTCGACCACGGTAGCGGGCGCCAAGCGCCACACGCAAGCACCGCGTCGACCCAGCGTCACAGACCTGTAGTAGGGAAGTCAATTGTAAACATGCCATGCACCACCATGCTTATATCTTTCATTGGCCCCTGCTCTTGCCTCTCTTGTCACCTGTTAGCGCGCACATGAACTTAACGAGATCCATGTCCAATTCTAACAAGTTACTCCTCTGCGCGCAGGTCCTAGCAAAAGAAACGCTCGCCGCTAACGCAGAGGGATGCCATTGCCCTATTTCGCCGCCCATACAGATGTGCGTTGCCCAGTCTCCGCCACGAGGAGGCGGGGTTGGTCTTTGGAGACTAGTAGATAGGGACAGATGGGAATCTCGTTAATCCATTCATGCGCGTCACTAATTAGATGACGAGGCATTTGGCTAATACTGTACCATCACCCAAGGGTGATGGTAGACTTCCGGGGCTTAAACCCCCCCGTTGGGTTATAACATCTAAAACTAAATAACAAAGGAATGAATTAATCCGGGCCTACTTTCTAGTTCCACTGCCAAAGAATCTGCCTCGGTACTTGAAAAAATTAGAACGGGGACCCTTTCGGGAGACGATCTTCGTCACGTGCTTACGCACGCGTCCAGGGAGCACCGCGTGGAGGTGTCGCCCCGAGTTCTATGTTCGCAAGCGCCCATAGAACTCGCCCCGCGCCCTAGTGCACAATAGTGCACCGAGGACTCGCACCGTCCGGTGTAAAAGGCCGGAACGGGCTAAATTAGTTTTGGCTGGCAGTTCGCTAAGTCAATTGGCCGAAGCCTCGTCTGTACGGTTAAATACGCGGACGGTTCGTTAAATACACGACCGCGGATAAAATATAAGCCGTAGCCATGAAGGCTTTTGTCGGTCAATTGATAAAACTTATACTAAGCGGTTAAATACGCGCCTAAAATAATAAATAAATAACTTAAAATGATCACATTGTGTGATCATAGTCAATAAATATATTGGCCATCTCAATGGACGACCGGAGAGCTATCATTGCCACCGTCAAGATATCCCCTCTGCTAAACCCTAGGACTTTTAAATTCCTGATGGTACCTGCTGGTATGGCACCCCGACAGCCTACCACTATTGGTAAGACCTCTGCTGTATTGCATCTTAGTTTTAGTTTTAAAAGTTCTGCAGTATCTTTGTATTTTTCCATCTTTTCTTTTCGAGCTTTACGGAGATTATCTTTATCTTCATAGCGTACCGTCACGTCCACTACGAAGAGCCTTTCATGGTCCTTAATAACCAAATCAGGCTTTTTAAGTTCTCCGATAACATTTATGCTCGGCTCTTTAAATACTGCAGACTTAATCGATGCCTTCTTTTCAATTAAGTTTACTATTTCGTTGTGCCTTTTAATCCTTAATGGTTTAGTATGCAAGCAGTTCCCAAGGATATGTCCTAGGGTTTCAATTTGTACTTTACATCTTCGACACTCAGGGTTGATATCTCTTCGGGCCCTCCTAAGGGCCACCCTGGTGCCGAAGGTATTTGTTCTTAGTCTTAGTGCATCAAGGTATCTCGACGGTTTGAGCAATGTTGGATCAAGGAGCCATGCATTTCCATACTTGTCATCTTTAAACTCACGCACTCCTTGACCCTGGGAGATCAAACGCTCCCAATCCTCATGGCATTTATTACGCAACATGCAGCGCGCGTTCTCGACACCATCCTCTGTTGCTGGCCATTGGAGGCCTACTGATCTCGCGTATTTTATTAATATATTTTCATGTATTTTGTAGGCCTCCTTTACCGCCTCATCCTCATTCTCCATCATGCGGAGGCCATTTCTCAATTTGGCGATTCTTACTATATCTTTTATTTTTTGAATGCCTAGGCCTCCGTCTTTTTTGCTCGTGTAAATTATTCCATCCGTAGTAGAGTGATGGAGATGGAGGATTCTCTTAATAATTTGTTTTACTTCTTGGTCAAGTGTCTCCAGGAAGTTTAAGGGAGGCGGATTAGCGACCAGCAGATGAATGTATTTTGGCAGCAGGTATGTCCTAATCAAATTTACTTTTTGGTGGGGCTTTAGCCCCATTCGCTCCACATTACCTACTGACCTTAAGATGGTGTCGTTTTCAGCGCGCTGCAGTCCCGCCCAAGGACCTATTTTAATGCCCAAATATTTAAATGCTTCTCCGGGTTGCGTCATGGGGAGACTTTGTTCATCAATACGCAATCCCGGGTCTTGCAAGTGCCATGTCTTATTTTTGCAGACGACCTGAAATGTTGCGCACTTTTCGGCTTGTATGCTCATACCTAATTGTTTTAAATATTTATTTAATTTATTTATTTGGCATGAGGCTGCTTCTTTGTCTTTTGCTATTAGAACCAGGTCGTCTGCAAAGGCGAGAATGGAAACGTTTTCTTCTCCCAACTTCAGGCCCTCCGTCGTCTCATTGAGATGGTCTATGATGGGGTCAATTATTATATTAAATAGCAAGGGTGACATAGGGTCGCCCTGCTTGACCCCTCTGTTTAATTTAATTTTTAAATTGGTACCCTTGGTTTTTATATCCGTCCAGCAGTCCTTGTACATTTGTTCAATGTATTCGGATACTGCTGGCGGCATGCCCTTATTTTGGAGCCCATCTCCAATCGCTTTATGGGGGACTGTGTCGAACGCCTTGGTAATGTCAACGACAGTCACCACTCCACCCGTGCTTGTCTTCATGTCTTTAATGGCTGCCTCTAATATTGCTATATTTTGTTTGCAGCCATCTTCTTTCGTAAAACCTTTTTGTCTTTTACTATTCCGCACGGTATTTCTTAATCTTAAATCCAGCATTGCTGAAAATATCCTACCCATTAAAGAGCCGATTGTAATCGGACGCCAGTTCTTTATTTCATTTGTATCTTTACCGGGTTTCGGTATTAGTGTGGTCCGATTTTGTTTCCACTGGGCAGGATAGGTGCGGAATAGCATTAATGTATTCATAAATTTACATAGGACATGAAGAAAGCCGGAGGCCCTCAAGTGTGCCTTGGTGATGCCGTCGACACCGGCCGCCGTATTGTTCTTAATCTTTTTCATTTTAGCGGTTAGTTCGTCCATGGAGATGGGTTTCCAAATTGTATTTAATGGGGAGACTATACTCGGTCCCCCACCGAGTTTTGGTAGACCTATTAGGGGTCCCTGCTCCCCCCATAGGTTATTATAGAGTGACTCTATGTTCACTTTATCAGGAAGCTCGATTTGCTTCCTTTCCTCTATAGTCTCCCCTGCGACCGCCATATCCACCAATTTTCTAGGGCACTTATTATATAATTCCTGGTACCGAGCATATCTATATTTAAGATAGCGGGTGCGGTCGCTTTTTCTTTTATTTCCCCCGCTATCATCGCTCCTTGAAATCTTTTGTATTTTGGGTCCGACGCTCAAGGCCTTCTCTACCATGGCGTCGAGTACCCGCTCGGTATCCAGTGGTTCCAAATGGGCTTTCCTAACCAACTCCTCCATCATTTGTTCCAGGAACCTAAAACTGTGGCTGTCTTCCAAAGGGTTGGTTAGTATTGCGTCTCGGAATGTTTGCTGCCAGTCATCAGCATCAGGGGACTGGACTGGCTCGGACGCTCTTTCACTTAATTCAACAGTGGTTAAGTCATCGTATGGGTTTGTATCCGGTTCCACCTCCGGTTCCACCTCCTCAACCACTGTTTCTTCCCTCTGGGTGGGCATCAATCCGATGAGTCTCCTTTTGTCGCCTATTTGTTTTGCTGTTTTTGTTGTGAGGAATCTGGCGATTTTAGCATTAGGTTGTCTTTCATTTTTAAATTGTTCATATAGTACTGCCAGTAACTGTAATTCTTCCTCCGTCCAGACCGAGGCTCTATTGCCTGGACGTGTAGAGGTTGCCTCCTTACACCTCTTTTCATTCCTCACAACTGGGTGCCTGTGCCGCTCGTGTTGAGAAAGGCCCCTTTGTGTGTTAAAGGCAACCCCGCAGGTAGCACAGCGGTATTGTGAGGCTTCAGAGTCGGGTGCTCTCCCCTTACATTTGGGAAGGTGGCATCTGCAGCCATGTAACTTATCGAAAATTTTTTTGCAGTTACTGCATCTCCACCCGACTCTAACCCCCGTGTGACACTGGTCTATATGTCTCACGAGGTCGGCCACCTGTAGGAATTGCCTATTGATATTTTGGCAAAACAGGCATCGGATCTCCGCACCCAGAGGCAAGTCCACAATCATGCCATAATCAAAATCAGTGGAATTGCCAGAGTAGTCATAATCGGCCCTCCTGTCCAAAGCGGACAAGTCCGCCACAGGGGCCCCAGGGCCGGGGGTCCCTGCGTCCGAGGCTTCATTGTTAGTTTCGTCCTGCATGTATGTTTGTCCTTTTTCCTCCTCCTACAACAAGCCCCGTTCATTCCATTCCAATCCTTTAGAGTAGCCATGTCGTTTAAACCAATCCGAGGGCAGAGTAGCCCTCATTTGCCTGGTACCACCTATTCCATCTCGCCTTTTAAGACTTCGACACCAAATAATAAATAAGGAGCACTAAGTACTCATAATATAATTGTCGCCATACCGCCAAGATACAATTTTGAAAAGTTAGGGCACTTCGTACCCTGAACCCAGTCAATATAAGGGCCTCTCTGCCCTAGCTCTGGAAGGTGAGGTCGCTAACCCTCAGACAACCGCTGATACTTAGATCCTTTTCAACCTCGCCGAATGATGACGTTGGTCCGAGAACCTTCCATCACCACCCGACAGGGCATCCAATTCACCTCGCACGCGATTGCTCCAGTCAGTCACAGAGGCAGCATTAGTTTCCCCCAGACGGGGTACTCGTGGCGGGAACCACGAAGAGGTTGCTGCTTGCTAACTATGACACTCTACCGGCAATAGCCGTATGTTTTCCCGGCACTCGGTAGAGCTCGCACCTTAAGCGGTCGCCAACTGGTCGCCCCGCTTAAGAGAGTCATAGTTACTCCCGCCGTTTACCCGCGCTTTTTTTGAATTTCTTCACGTTGACATTCAGAGCACTGGGCAGAAATCACATTGCGTCAACACCCGTGGGGGCCATCGCAATGCTTTGTTTTAA
>NW_027476102.1:1832500-1835000 GCF_051020955.1 Megalopta genalis
ACCGGTCGCTACGGGCCTGGCACCCTCTATGGATAAATGGCCCCATTCAAGATGGACTTGGACGCGGTTGCGACGTTACGGGATAAATTGACCCTCCTGAACACTACATTTCCCAACGGCGGAACTCCGCGGGATTCAGTGCTGGGCTAATTCCTGTTCGCTCGCCGCTACTAAGGAAATCCTGGTTAGTTTCTTTTCCTCCGCTTAGTAATATGCTTAAATTCAGCGGGTAATCTCGCCTACTCTGAGGTCGTCGGAACGTGAAAAAAAATTTTTTCAGAGCTTCCCCCCCCGAAAGCATTTTGCGAAACGTGTACAGAGCAACACAAAAAAAAAAAAAAAATAAAAAAAACACAAAAAACCCTTAAAGCAAAAAAAAAACCGTTTATTTCGCCTCACCAATATATCTTTTATAAAATTCGATATCCTCTCCAAATATAGATCTTCGAAACACTCGCAAGACGATTACAATCGGTATAACTTTAACGTCCGTCCGAAAAGTACTTTCGGGGACTAGACGACCGATTGATCTCGTGCGGTTTCGCTATTCGATCATTTGAAGAGAACAAAAAGATATATGGGGCGACCGACAAACGGTTTTCCCGTAGAACCAGACTCGCGATTGCGTTGACACACACATCATAGCCACACCAATAGAAGAGTTTTAGGACGGTAACCCGGGTGGGGTGTTCTTTACTCAGAATATGTGCAACATCGGATCTATATAGCCATCGATACAATTCGTACACAAATGTGTCGTACGAAGAGAGAGACTTTTTTTCCTCTGGCAACATAACGGTAAGAGACATCCTTCCACACTCATAGGTTCCACTCCCTGGGGCTATGATATATATATACATATAAATTCAAATTCGAAGCAACGGTCACAATTCTACTCTATATTTTTGCGGGTTATGTGTTCTTTCGTTCAATTTCTTTCATGCGTTCGTTCGATCTCTGTACACAGTCTTCACATAGGACAGACTCGTGTAGTACGCTTTCGTGGGTTAAACCCATCTCGTTTCATTTCAGGCGACGTCGGGAGCGCGTTGAAAATGTACCAGTGAAATCTCGATAGTTCTACGGATACGAATCGTCCCGAAAAAGATTTTGTCACCGCTTCGAAGCGGTGTTTCAGACGGGCGGACGTATATAAAACATATACGACACACGACACCGCCTTCCACACTCACGCTAGTTCGAACACGATTTCCATCTCTCTCGAAGACTGTTAGACGTACGTAAAATTTCTCAATATTCATAGGACCGCGACAAACGCCGACGAAGCGCCCATCATTCGCTCGTACGTATATAGGCAACAAGTGCCATCAACGCAAGCAGTTTATAAGTACGTAAACGACCCTCAGCCAGGCGTGGTCCAGGAATTGTATCCGTGGACCGCAATGTGCGTTCGAAATGTCGATGTTCATGTGTCCTGCAGTTCACACGTTGACGCGCAATTAGCTGCGTTCTTCATCGACCCACGAGCCAAGTGATCCACCGTTCAGGGTAATTTTTCCCTTTTATTCTCTCATATATATAATGTGTATTTGCTATCCACCACATTTTTGTGTTATATTTCGGAACAAGCCGATACCCGAAGAGCTCCAACCAGCGCGCGAAGGAGATTCGGGAGTCGTCGTACAACGACATAATTGTCCCTTAAAGAACGAGATATTTCCGTCGAAACCATATATATATGTACGAGCAAATCCAAAACCACTGTTTTCTTGCAAGTTCGACGGTCGGAGCGAATAGAACATTGAAAAGCCTTCTATCGAAGAAACACAGAGAGTATATCACCTCCAAAAACGACGGGGATATGGATATTCAAACTGGACAATTATCAACCCGATACTGGATTCGAAAAGTTTCTCTCTCCTTTCGTCGTTATTTACACCGGACGGACTCACGGCCGGCTCTAGCTGGGTGTCATATATATATACGTCCCACGCTCATGCTGCCACTAGCGCGCAACAGAGTAGGGTGTCAATGACAACGACACAGCATTGAAACGAGCTACACAAGCCGGTCTCTCTTGATACCAATGTAAACGAGCATTAAGTTATCTTCAGACTGCCCGATATTTTCGTCCTTTGGACTTTCCCAACGATTCCTTTTTTTCTTTTTTTTTTACACCACAGCGAAGACTTGAGGAAGCGTGATTAGCACGCTCGCATCCCTCCCTGTCCTACTACAACTGTGTGTGTGTGTGTAAAGAAAGAAAAAAGAATACATTGGCTTTCTCTCTATCGAGAAGATGGCCTACGCAACGCAGATCAAAGGCCTAATACGTGTAATATAATACGCGTCTGGCCGTGTATAAATCACGCACGAATGATCTGGTCGGGCCCAACTCTTCTCGTACGCTTATTTTTCCGTGTTGAGGCACTATCATAAAATCACACAAACCCCAACACGTGTGTGTCTTGGAAGGAAGATGGCCTACGCAACGCAGATCAAAGGCCTAATACGTGTAGTACACACGTCTGCCGTGTAA
>NW_027476102.1:1837500-1872500 GCF_051020955.1 Megalopta genalis
CACATTTTTCTACGTACGCCAGCTTCGTACGTTTCTATCTTTGCCTTCATAAAATCACAAGATAATTTTATCTTCAAGAGTCTCGCTATTAACATCTTGTAAGATAAATGTACGTCCCAGCTAAAACGTACAAATACTTCAAGTTAAGTAATAATATATCATCGCTATTGACAAATTTTTAAGATCCAAGACACAGTTCTCTCTATATGTTTTAATATTTTTTATGTACTCAAATATATTCAAAGGAAAAAGTACATGGGTGATGCCATAGTCGTGGAAGCGCGTACGCTCACGCTGATCTTCTGACCGCCGGAAGCACGAAACCTCTGATCTGGGCAAAATCGGCAAGCCGAGGAAGAACGGACAGGACACATGCTGGACTGGCGAGAAAGCGTGTTCTTCCGCTCGCGCTAGGCATTTCGATTTCTGACACCTCTTGATTTAAAAAATCAGTTTTTTGATAGTTTTCTCTCTCCACTGGGCTATTCATTTTAGCCACAGTTTTCAATTGGTACGATTTGCTTCCAAATCTTACAGATGCATTTTAAAAAATTTTTCCATCGCTCGGACAGAAGAGTCGATTGCTCAGTGAGTACGAGTATACATACAAAGTGCATACGGGTAACCAACCCCGTAGGGCTTGCCACATATGGGCCATTCGGTCAAAGACACCGACCCGTGGCCACGCTGTGTGGAGAAAAGTCCGTAACGTAAACGGCACGAAACAGTCAGGACCGAAGCCCCGAAGGAGCTCTGAGACAGCTTCTCGACCGAGATCGTAGAATTGGCCCAAAACCCGCTCTGCTCCGTCCGCCTCGCACGGACCGTGTATCTCTTATAGATACCGAACGGCCGGCAAGGACGCCGGCGCCGCCGGCCGAATAGCACGCGCGCTTATGAGTGTAAACCGCCGCGGCAACAGACCGCCCGGCCGTGCTGTTGTAACATAGCGCGTGAACGAACGAAAAAAAAATTTATAGTAAACATTAAAATAAATTACACTACCGTAAACTAGACAAAAAATTACACATTTTTTCCCAATATGAAAATTTTCACAAACTTTTCAAAGTCCCATCGCATCGAGTAAACTTTTTTAATAACGCTTCCGCACGATTCTAAATGCTTAATCCATATGTGAAATCGTTCACTGATCACGAATATCGTATTTAAAAAAATTACAAAAATTTATTTTTCCAAATAATCAAAAAAAACCGAAAAATCACAAGAGTAAAGTACCATTATTTTAAACAATATGTCGTTCTAAATGCTTAATCCCTATGTAAAAAAGTTATCTAAGCAAGAATATGTAATTGAAAAAAATTAGAAAAATTTATTTTAGCCGTAAATCGAAAATAATGGGGACACCGGAGCTGTTCGAAGCGCCGAGACGCGCCGCGTACGGCCGAATATTTTCCAAGTCCCAACGTACCGATCAAGAGTAAAGTACCATTTTCCTACATTAGATTTCGTTCTAAATGCTTAATCCCTATGTAAAAACGTTAGTTAAGCAAGAATATCGTATTTTTAAAAAAATCTAATGATAGGATTTCCCAGAAAATTGAAAAAACCGTAAAATGTCAAGAGTAAAGTGCCATTTTCTGACATTAGATTTCGTTCTAAATGCTTAATCCCTATGTAGAAACGTTAGTTAAGCAAGAATATCGTATTTTTAAAAAAATCTAATGATAGGATTTTTCAGAAAATTGAAAAAACCGTAAAATGTCAAGAGTAAAGTGCCCTTATTTTAAACAATGTATCGTTCTAAATGCTTAATCCCTATGTAAAAAAGTTATTTTAGCAGGAATATGTTATTGAAAAAAATTAGAAAAATTTATTTTAGCCGTAAATCGAAAATAATGGGGACACCGGAGCTGTTCGAAGCGCCGAGCGCGCCGCGTACGCCCGAATATTTTCAAAGTCCCAACGTACCGATCAAGAGTAAAGTACCATTTTCCTACATTAGATTTCGTTCTAAATGCTTAATCCCTATGTAAAAACGTTAGTTAAGCAAGAATATCGTATTTTTAAAAAAATCTAATGATAGGATTTTCCAGAAAATTGAAAAAACCGAAAAATGTCAAGAGTAAAGTGCCATTTTCTGACATTAGATTTCGTTCTAAATGCTTAATCCCTATGTAGAAACGTTAGTTAAGCAAGAATATCGTATTCTTAAAAAAATCTAATGATAGGATTTTTCAGAAAATTGAAAAAACCGTAAAATGTCAAGAGTAAAGTGCCCTTATTTTAAACAATGTATCGTTCTAAATGCTTAATCCCTATGTAAAAAAGTTATTTAAGCAAGAATATGTTATTGAATAAAATGAGAAAAATTTATTTTAGCCGTAAATCGAAAATAATGGATCGAGCGAATCGGTCGATTGCGCCGAGACGCGCTATGATGCAACAGACGAGCGATTGGAACGCCCGAATATTTTCAAAGTCCCAACGTACCGATCAAGAGTAAAGTACCATTTTCCTACATTAGATTTCGTTCTAAATGCTTAATCCCTATGTAAAAACGTTAGTTAAGCAAGAATATCGTATTTTTAAAAAAATCTAATGATAGGATTTCCCAGAAAATTGAAAAAACCGAAAAATGTCAAGAGTAAAGTGCCATTTTCTGACATTAGATTTCGTTCTAAATGCTTAATCCCTATGTAGAAACGTTAGTTAAGCAAGAATATCGTATTTTTAAAAAAATCTAATGATAGGATTTTTCAGAAAATTGAAAAAACCGTAAAATGTCAAGAGTAAAGTGCCCTTATTTTAAACAATGTATCGTTCTAAATGCTTAATCCATATGTAAAAAAGTTATTTAAGCAGGAATATGTTATTGAATAAAATGAGAAAAATTTATTTTAGCCGTAAATCGAAAATAATGGATCGAGCGAATCGGTCGATTGCGCCGAGACGCGCTATGATGCAACAGACGAGCGATTGGAACGCCCGAATATTTTCAAAGTCCCAACGTACCGATCAAGAGTAAAGTACCATTTTCCTACATTAGATTTCGTTCTAAATGCTTAATCCCTATGTAAAAACGTTAGTTAAGCAAGAATATCGTATTTTTAAAAAAATCTAATGATAGGATTTTCCAGAAAATTGAAAAAACCGAAAAATGTCAAGAGTAAAGTGCCATTTTCTGACATTAGATTTCGTTCTAAATGCTTAATCCCTATGTAGAAACGTTAGTTAAGCAAGAATATCGTATTTTTAAAAAAATCTAATGATAGGATTTTTCAGAAAATTGAAAAAACCGTAAAATGTCAAGAGTAAAGTGCCCTTATTTTAAACAATGTATCGTTCTAAATGCTTAATCCCTATGTAAAAAAGTTATTTAAGCAGGAATATGTTATTGAATAAAATGAGAAAAATTTATTTTAGCCGTAAATCGAAAATAATGGATCGAGCGAATCGGTCGATTGCGCCGAGACGCGCTATGATGCAACAGACGAGCGATTGGAACGCCCGAATATTTTCAAAGTCCCAACGTACCGATCAAGAGTAAAGTACCATTTTCCTACATTAGATTTCGTTCTAAATGCTTAATCCCTATGTAAAAACGTTAGTTAAGCAAGAATATCGTATTTTTAAAAAAATCTAATGATAGGATTTTCCAGAAAATTGAAAAAACCGAAAAATGTCAAGAGTAAAGTGCCATTTTCTGACATTAGATTTCGTTCTAAATGCTTAATCCCTATGTAGAAACGTTAGTTAAGCAAGAATATCGTATTTTTAAAAAAATCTAATGATAGGATTTTTCAGAAAATTGAAAAAACCGTAAAATGTCAAGAGTAAAGTGCCCTTATTTTAAACAATGTATCGTTCTAAATGCTTAATCCCTATGTAAAAAAGTTATTTAAGCAGGAATATGTTATTGAAAAAAATTAGAAAAATTTATTTTAGCCGTAAATCGAAAATAATGGATCGAGCGAATCGGTCGATTGCGCCGAGACGCGCTATGATGCAACAGACGAGCGATTGGAACGCCCGAATATTTTCAAAGTCCCAACGTACCGATCAAGAGTAAAGTACCATTTTCCTACATTAGATTTCGTTCTAAATGCTTAATCCCTATGTAAAAACGTTAGTTAAGCAAGAATATCGTATTTTTAAAAAAATCTAATGATAGGATTTCCCAGAAAATTGAAAAAACCGAAAAATGTCAAGAGTAAAGTGCCATTTTCTGACATTAGATTTCGTTCTAAATGTTTAATCCCTATGTAGAAACGTTAGTTAAGCAAGAATATCGTATTTTTAAAAAAATCTAATGATAGGATTTTTCAGAAAATTGAAAAAACCGTAAAATGTCAAGAGTAAAGTGCCCTTATTTTAAACAATGTATCGTTCTAAATGCTTAATCCATATGTAAAAAAGTTATTTAAGCAGGAATATGTTATTGAATAAAATGAGAAAAATTTATTTTAGCCGTAAATCGAAAATAATTGATCGAGCGAATCGGTCGATTGCGCCGAGACGCGCTATGATGCAACAGACGAGCGATTGGAACGCCCGAATATTTTCAAAGTCCCAACGTACCGATCAAGAGTAAAGTACCATTTTCCTACATTAGATTTCGTTCTAAATGCTTAATCCCTATGTAAAAACGTTAGTTAAGCAAGAATATCGTATTTTTAAAAAAATCTAATGATAGGATTTCCCAGAAAATTGAAAAAACCGAAAAATGTCAAGAGTAAAGTGCCATTTTCTGACATTAGATTTCGTTCTAAATGCTTAATCCCTATGTAGAAACGTTAGTTAAGCAAGAATATCGTATTTTTAAAAAAATCTAATGATAGGATTTTTCAGAAAATTGAAAAAACCGTAAAATGTCAAGAGTAAAGTGCCCTTATTTTAAACAATGTATCGTTCTAAATGCTTAATCCATATGTAAAAAAGTTATTTAAGCAGGAATATGTTATTGAATAAAATGAGAAAAATTTATTTTAGCCGTAAATCGAAAATAATTGATCGAGCGAATCGGTCGATTGCGCCGAGACGCGCTATGATGCAACAGACGAGCGATTGGAACGCCCGAATATTTTCAAAGTCCCAACGTACCGATCAAGAGTAAAGTACCATTTTCCTACATTAGATTTCGTTCTAAATGCTTAATCCCTATGTAAAAACGTTAGTTAAGCAAGAATATCGTATTTTTAAAAAAATCTAATGATAGGATTTTCCAGAAAATTGAAAAAACCGAAAAATGTCAAGAGTAAAGTGCCATTTTCTGACATTAGATTTCGTTCTAAATGCTTAATCCCTATGTAGAAACGTTAGTTAAGCAAGAATATCGTATTTTTAAAAAAATCTAATGATAGGATTTTTCAGAAAATTGAAAAAACCGTAAAATGTCAAGAGTAAAGTGCCCTTATTTTAAACAATGTATCGTTCTAAATGCTTAATCCCTATGTAAAAAAGTTATTTAAGCAGGAATATGTTATTGAATAAAATGAGAAAAATTTATTTTAGCCGTAAATCGAAAATAATGGATCGAGCGAATCGGTCGATTGCGCCGAGACGCGCTATGATGCAACAGACGAGCGATTGGAACGCCCGAATATTTTCAAAGTCCCAACGTACCGATCAAGAGTAAAGTACCATTTTCCTACATTAGATTTCGTTCTAAATGCTTAATCCCTATGTAAAAACGTTAGTTAAGCAAGAATATCGTATTTTTAAAAAAATCTAATGATAGGATTTCCCAGAAAATTGAAAAAACCGTAAAATGTCAAGAGTAAAGTGCCATTTTCTGACATTAGATTTCGTTCTAAATGCTTAATCCCTATGTAGAAACGTTAGTTAAGCAAGAATATCGTATTTTTAAAAAAATCTAATGATAGGATTTTTCAGAAAATTGAAAAAACCGTAAAATGTCAAGAGTAAAGTGCCCTTATTTTAAACAATGTATCGTTCTAAATGCTTAATCCCTATGTAAAAAAGTTATTTTAGCAGGAATATGTTATTGAAAAAAATTAGAAAAATTTATTTTAGCCGTAAATCGAAAATAATGGGGACACCGGAGCTGTTCGAAGCGCCGAGCGCGCCGCGTACGCCCGAATATTTTCAAAGTCCCAACGTACCGATCAAGAGTAAAGTACCATTTTCCTACATTAGATTTCGTTCTAAATGCTTAATCCCTATGTAAAAACGTTAGTTAAGCAAGAATATCGTATTTTTAAAAAAATCTAATGATAGGATTTTCCAGAAAATTGAAAAAAACCGAAAAATGTCAAGAGTAAAGTGCCATTTTCTGACATTAGATTTCGTTCTAAATGCTTAATCCCTATGTAGAAACGTTAGTTAAGCAAGAATATCGTATTCTTAAAAAAAAATCTAATGATAGGATTTTTCAGAAAATTGAAAAAACCGTAAAATGTCAAGAGTAAAGTGCCCTTATTTTAAACAATGTATCGTTCTAAATGCTTAATCCCTATGTAAAAAAGTTATTTAAGCAAGAATATGTTATTGAATAAAATGAGAAAAATTTATTTTAGCCGTAAATCGAAAATAATGGATCGAGCGAATCGGTCGATTGCGCCGAGACGCGCTATGATGCAACAGACGAGCGATTGGAACGCCCGAATATTTTCAAAGTCCCAACGTACCGATCAAGAGTAAAGTACCATTTTCCTACATTAGATTTCGTTCTAAATGCTTAATCCCTATGTAAAAACGTTAGTTAAGCAAGAATATCGTATTTTTAAAAAAATCTAATGATAGGATTTCCCAGAAAATTGAAAAAACCGAAAAATGTCAAGAGTAAAGTGCCATTTTCTGACATTAGATTTCGTTCTAAATGCTTAATCCCTATGTAGAAACGTTAGTTAAGCAAGAATATCGTATTTTTAAAAAAATCTAATGATAGGATTTTTCAGAAAATTGAAAAAACCGTAAAATGTCAAGAGTAAAGTGCCCTTATTTTAAACAATGTATCGTTCTAAATGCTTAATCCATATGTAAAAAAGTTATTTAAGCAGGAATATGTTATTGAATAAAATGAGAAAAATTTATTTTAGCCGTAAATCGAAAATAATGGATCGAGCGAATCGGTCGATTGCGCCGAGACGCGCTATGATGCAACAGACGAGCGATTGGAACGCCCGAATATTTTCAAAGTCCCAACGTACCGATCAAGAGTAAAGTACCATTTTCCTACATTAGATTTCGTTCTAAATGCTTAATCCCTATGTAAAAACGTTAGTTAAGCAAGAATATCGTATTTTTAAAAAAATCTAATGATAGGATTTTCCAGAAAATTGAAAAAACCGAAAAATGTCAAGAGTAAAGTGCCATTTTCTGACATTAGATTTCGTTCTAAATGCTTAATCCCTATGTAGAAACGTTAGTTAAGCAAGAATATCGTATTTTTAAAAAAATCTAATGATAGGATTTTTCAGAAAATTGAAAAAACCGTAAAATGTCAAGAGTAAAGTGCCCTTATTTTAAACAATGTATCGTTCTAAATGCTTAATCCCTATGTAAAAAAGTTATTTAAGCAGGAATATGTTATTGAATAAAATGAGAAAAATTTATTTTAGCCGTAAATCGAAAATAATGGATCGAGCGAATCGGTCGATTGCGCCGAGACGCGCTATGATGCAACAGACGAGCGATTGGAACGCCCGAATATTTTCAAAGTCCCAACGTACCGATCAAGAGTAAAGTACCATTTTCCTACATTAGATTTCGTTCTAAATGCTTAATCCCTATGTAAAAACGTTAGTTAAGCAAGAATATCGTATTTTTAAAAAAATCTAATGATAGGATTTCCCAGAAAATTGAAAAAACCGTAAAATGTCAAGAGTAAAGTGCCATTTTCTGACATTAGATTTCGTTCTAAATGCTTAATCCCTATGTAGAAACGTTAGTTAAGCAAGAATATCGTATTTTTAAAAAAATCTAATGATAGGATTTTTCAGAAAATTGAAAAAACCGTAAAATGTCAAGAGTAAAGTGCCCTTATTTTAAACAATGTATCGTTCTAAATGCTTAATCCCTATGTAAAAAAGTTATTTTAGCAGGAATATGTTATTGAAAAAAATTAGAAAAATTTATTTTAGCCGTAAATCGAAAATAATGGGGACACCGGAGCTGTTCGAAGCGCCGAGCGCGCCGCGTACGCCCGAATATTTTCAAAGTCCCAACGTACCGATCAAGAGTAAAGTACCATTTTCCTACATTAGATTTCGTTCTAAATGCTTAATCCCTATGTAAAAACGTTAGTTAAGCAAGAATATCGTATTTTTAAAAAAATCTAATGATAGGATTTTCCAGAAAATTGAAAAAAACCGAAAAATGTCAAGAGTAAAGTGCCATTTTCTGACATTAGATTTCGTTCTAAATGCTTAATCCCTATGTAGAAACGTTAGTTAAGCAAGAATATCGTATTCTTAAAAAAAAATCTAATGATAGGATTTTTCAGAAAATTGAAAAAACCGTAAAATGTCAAGAGTAAAGTGCCCTTATTTTAAACAATGTATCGTTCTAAATGCTTAATCCCTATGTAAAAAAGTTATTTAAGCAAGAATATGTTATTGAATAAAATGAGAAAAATTTATTTTAGCCGTAAATCGAAAATAATGGATCGAGCGAATCGGTCGATTGCGCCGAGACGCGCTATGATGCAACAGACGAGCGATTGGAACGCCCGAATATTTTCAAAGTCCCAACGTACCGATCAAGAGTAAAGTACCATTTTCCTACATTAGATTTCGTTCTAAATGCTTAATCCCTATGTAAAAACGTTAGTTAAGCAAGAATATCGTATTTTTAAAAAAATCTAATGATAGGATTTCCCAGAAAATTGAAAAAACCGAAAAATGTCAAGAGTAAAGTGCCATTTTCTGACATTAGATTTCGTTCTAAATGCTTAATCCCTATGTAGAAACGTTAGTTAAGCAAGAATATCGTATTTTTAAAAAAATCTAATGATAGGATTTTTCAGAAAATTGAAAAAACCGTAAAATGTCAAGAGTAAAGTGCCCTTATTTTAAACAATGTATCGTTCTAAATGCTTAATCCATATGTAAAAAAGTTATTTAAGCAGGAATATGTTATTGAATAAAATGAGAAAAATTTATTTTAGCCGTAAATCGAAAATAATGGATCGAGCGAATCGGTCGATTGCGCCGAGACGCGCTATGATGCAACAGACGAGCGATTGGAACGCCCGAATATTTTCAAAGTCCCAACGTACCGATCAAGAGTAAAGTACCATTTTCCTACATTAGATTTCGTTCTAAATGCTTAATCCCTATGTAAAAACGTTAGTTAAGCAAGAATATCGTATTTTTAAAAAAATCTAATGATAGGATTTCCCAGAAAATTGAAAAAACCGAAAAATGTCAAGAGTAAAGTGCCATTTTCTGACATTAGATTTCGTTCTAAATGCTTAATCCCTATGTAGAAACGTTAGTTAAGCAAGAATATCGTATTTTTAAAAAAATCTAATGATAGGATTTTTCAGAAAATTGAAAAAACCGTAAAATGTCAAGAGTAAAGTGCCCTTATTTTAAACAATGTATCGTTCTAAATGCTTAATCCATATGTAAAAAAGTTATTTAAGCAGGAATATGTTATTGAATAAAATGAGAAAAATTTATTTTAGCCGTAAATCGAAAATAATTGATCGAGCGAATCGGTCGATTGCGCCGAGACGCGCTATGATGCAACAGACGAGCGATTGGAACGCCCGAATATTTTCAAAGTCCCAACGTACCGATCAAGAGTAAAGTACCATTTTCGTACATTAGATTTCGTTCTAAATGCTTAATCCCTATGTAAAAACGTTAGTTAAGCAAGAATATCGTATTTTTAAAAAAATCTAATGATAGGATTTTCCAGAAAATTGAAAAAACCGAAAAATGTCAAGAGTAAAGTGCCATTTTCTGACATTAGATTTCGTTCTAAATGCTTAATCCCTATGTAGAAACGTTAGTTAAGCAAGAATATCGTATTTTTAAAAAAATCTAATGATAGGATTTTTCAGAAAATTGAAAAAACCGTAAAATGTCAAGAGTAAAGTGCCCTTATTTTAAACAATGTATCGTTCTAAATGCTTAATCCCTATGTAAAAAAGTTATTTAAGCAGGAATATGTTATTGAATAAAATGAGAAAAATTTATTTTAGCCGTAAATCGAAAATAATGGATCGAGCGAATCGGTCGATTGCGCCGAGACGCGCTATGATGCAACAGACGAGCGATTGGAACGCCCGAATATTTTCAAAGTCCCAACGTACCGATCAAGAGTAAAGTACCATTTTCCTACATTAGATTTCGTTCTAAATGCTTAATCCCTATGTAAAAACGTTAGTTAAGCAAGAATATCGTATTTTTAAAAAAATCTAATGATAGGATTTCCCAGAAAATTGAAAAAACCGAAAAATGTCAAGAGTAAAGTGCCATTTTCTGACATTAGATTTCGTTCTAAATGCTTAATCCCTATGTAGAAACGTTAGTTAAGCAAGAATATCGTATTTTTAAAAAAATCTAATGATAGGATTTTTCAGAAAATTGAAAAAACCGTAAAATGTCAAGAGTAAAGTGCCCTTATTTTAAACAATGTATCGTTCTAAATGCTTAATCCATATGTAAAAAAGTTATTTAAGCAGGAATATGTTATTGAATAAAATGAGAAAAATTTATTTTAGCCGTAAATCGAAAATAATGGATCGAGCGAATCGGTCGATTGCGCCGAGACGCGCTATGATGCAACAGACGAGCGATTGGAACGCCCGAATATTTTCAAAGTCCCAACGTACCGATCAAGAGTAAAGTACCATTTTCCTACATTAGATTTCGTTCTAAATGCTTAATCCCTATGTAAAAACGTTAGTTAAGCAAGAATATCGTATTTTTAAAAAAATCTAATGATAGGATTTCCCAGAAAATTGAAAAAACCGAAAAATGTCAAGAGTAAAGTGCCATTTTCTGACATTAGATTTCGTTCTAAATGCTTAATCCCTATGTAGAAACGTTAGTTAAGCAAGAATATCGTATTTTTAAAAAAATCTAATGATAGGATTTTTCAGAAAATTGAAAAAACCGTAAAATGTCAAGAGTAAAGTGCCCTTATTTTAAACAATGTATCGTTCTAAATGCTTAATCCATATGTAAAAAAGTTATTTAAGCAGGAATATGTTATTGAATAAAATGAGAAAAATTTATTTTAGCCGTAAATCGAAAATAATTGATCGAGCGAATCGGTCGATTGCGCCGAGACGCGCTATGATGCAACAGACGAGCGATTGGAACGCCCGAATATTTTCAAAGTCCCAACGTACCGATCAAGAGTAAAGTACCATTTTCCTACATTAGATTTCGTTCTAAATGCTTAATCCCTATGTAAAAACGTTAGTTAAGCAAGAATATCGTATTTTTAAAAAAATCTAATGATAGGATTTTCCAGAAAATTGAAAAAACCGAAAAATGTCAAGAGTAAAGTGCCATTTTCTGACATTAGATTTCGTTCTAAATGCTTAATCCCTATGTAGAAACGTTAGTTAAGCAAGAATATCGTATTTTTAAAAAAATCTAATGATAGGATTTTTCAGAAAATTGAAAAAACCGTAAAATGTCAAGAGTAAAGTGCCCTTATTTTAAACAATGTATCGTTCTAAATGCTTAATCCCTATGTAAAAAAGTTATTTAAGCAGGAATATGTTATTGAATAAAATGAGAAAAATTTATTTTAGCCGTAAATCGAAAATAATGGATCGAGCGAATCGGTCGATTGCGCCGAGACGCGCTATGATGCAACAGACGAGCGATTGGAACGCCCGAATATTTTCAAAGTCCCAACGTACCGATCAAGAGTAAAGTACCATTTTCCTACATTAGATTTCGTTCTAAATGCTTAATCCCTATGTAAAAACGTTAGTTAAGCAAGAATATCGTATTTTTAAAAAAATCTAATGATAGGATTTTCCAGAAAATTGAAAAAAACCGAAAAATGTCAAGAGTAAAGTGCCATTTTCTGACATTAGATTTCGTTCTAAATGCTTAATCCCTATGTAGAAACGTTAGTTAAGCAAGAATATCGTATTCTTAAAAAAAAATCTAATGATAGGATTTTTCAGAAAATTGAAAAAACCGTAAAATGTCAAGAGTAAAGTGCCCTTATTTTAAACAATGTATCGTTCTAAATGCTTAATCCCTATGTAAAAAAGTTATTTAAGCAAGAATATGTTATTGAATAAAATGAGAAAAATTTATTTTAGCCGTAAATCGAAAATAATGGATCGAGCGAATCGGTCGATTGCGCCGAGACGCGCTATGATGCAACAGACGAGCGATTGGAACGCCCGAATATTTTCAAAGTCCCAACGTACCGATCAAGAGTAAAGTACCATTTTCCTACATTAGATTTCGTTCTAAATGCTTAATCCCTATGTAAAAACGTTAGTTAAGCAAGAATATCGTATTTTTAAAAAAATCTAATGATAGGATTTCCCAGAAAATTGAAAAAACCGAAAAATGTCAAGAGTAAAGTGCCATTTTCTGACATTAGATTTCGTTCTAAATGCTTAATCCCTATGTAGAAACGTTAGTTAAGCAAGAATATCGTATTTTTAAAAAAATCTAATGATAGGATTTTTCAGAAAATTGAAAAAACCGTAAAATGTCAAGAGTAAAGTGCCCTTATTTTAAACAATGTATCGTTCTAAATGCTTAATCCATATGTAAAAAAGTTATTTAAGCAGGAATATGTTATTGAATAAAATGAGAAAAATTTATTTTAGCCGTAAATCGAAAATAATGGATCGAGCGAATCGGTCGATTGCGCCGAGACGCGCTATGATGCAACAGACGAGCGATTGGAACGCCCGAATATTTTCAAAGTCCCAACGTACCGATCAAGAGTAAAGTACCATTTTCCTACATTAGATTTCGTTCTAAATGCTTAATCCCTATGTAAAAACGTTAGTTAAGCAAGAATATCGTATTTTTAAAAAAATCTAATGATAGGATTTCCCAGAAAATTGAAAAAACCGAAAAATGTCAAGAGTAAAGTGCCATTTTCTGACATTAGATTTCGTTCTAAATGCTTAATCCCTATGTAGAAACGTTAGTTAAGCAAGAATATCGTATTTTTAAAAAAATCTAATGATAGGATTTTTCAGAAAATTGAAAAAACCGTAAAATGTCAAGAGTAAAGTGCCCTTATTTTAAACAATGTATCGTTCTAAATGCTTAATCCATATGTAAAAAAGTTATTTAAGCAGGAATATGTTATTGAATAAAATGAGAAAAATTTATTTTAGCCGTAAATCGAAAATAATTGATCGAGCGAATCGGTCGATTGCGCCGAGACGCGCTATGATGCAACAGACGAGCGATTGGAACGCCCGAATATTTTCAAAGTCCCAACGTACCGATCAAGAGTAAAGTACCATTTTCCTACATTAGATTTCGTTCTAAATGCTTAATCCCTATGTAAAAACGTTAGTTAAGCAAGAATATCGTATTTTTAAAAAAATCTAATGATAGGATTTTCCAGAAAATTGAAAAAACCGAAAAATGTCAAGAGTAAAGTGCCATTTTCTGACATTAGATTTCGTTCTAAATGCTTAATCCCTATGTAGAAACGTTAGTTAAGCAAGAATATCGTATTTTTAAAAAAATCTAATGATAGGATTTTTCAGAAAATTGAAAAAACCGTAAAATGTCAAGAGTAAAGTGCCCTTATTTTAAACAATGTATCGTTCTAAATGCTTAATCCCTATGTAAAAAAGTTATTTAAGCAGGAATATGTTATTGAATAAAATGAGAAAAATTTATTTTAGCCGTAAATCGAAAATAATGGATCGAGCGAATCGGTCGATTGCGCCGAGACGCGCTATGATGCAACAGACGAGCGATTGGAACGCCCGAATATTTTCAAAGTCCCAACGTACCGATCAAGAGTAAAGTACCATTTTCCTACATTAGATTTCGTTCTAAATGCTTAATCCCTATGTAAAAACGTTAGTTAAGCAAGAATATCGTATTTTTAAAAAAATCTAATGATAGGATTTCCCAGAAAATTGAAAAAACCGTAAAATGTCAAGAGTAAAGTGCCATTTTCTGACATTAGATTTCGTTCTAAATGCTTAATCCCTATGTAGAAACGTTAGTTAAGCAAGAATATCGTATTTTTAAAAAAATCTAATGATAGGATTTTTCAGAAAATTGAAAAAACCGTAAAATGTCAAGAGTAAAGTGCCCTTATTTTAAACAATGTATCGTTCTAAATGCTTAATCCCTATGTAAAAAAGTTATTTTAGCAGGAATATGTTATTGAAAAAAATTAGAAAAATTTATTTTAGCCGTAAATCGAAAATAATGGGGACACCGGAGCTGTTCGAAGCGCCGAGCGCGCCGCGTACGCCCGAATATTTTCAAAGTCCCAACGTACCGATCAAGAGTAAAGTACCATTTTCCTACATTAGATTTCGTTCTAAATGCTTAATCCCTATGTAAAAACGTTAGTTAAGCAAGAATATCGTATTTTTAAAAAAATCTAATGATAGGATTTTCCAGAAAATTGAAAAAAACCGAAAAATGTCAAGAGTAAAGTGCCATTTTCTGACATTAGATTTCGTTCTAAATGCTTAATCCCTATGTAGAAACGTTAGTTAAGCAAGAATATCGTATTCTTAAAAAAAAATCTAATGATAGGATTTTTCAGAAAATTGAAAAAACCGTAAAATGTCAAGAGTAAAGTGCCCTTATTTTAAACAATGTATCGTTCTAAATGCTTAATCCCTATGTAAAAAAGTTATCTAAGCAAGAATATGTTATTGAATAAAATGAGAAAAATTTATTTTAGCCGTAAATCGAAAATAATGGGTCGAGCGAATCGGTCGATTGCGCCGAGACGCGCTATGATGCAACAGACGAGCGATTGGAACGCCCGAATATTTTCAAAGTCCCAACGTACCGATCAAGAGTAAAGTACCATTTTCCTACATTAGATTTCGTTCTAAATGCTTAATCCCTATGTAGAAACGTTAGTTAAGCAAGAATATCGTATTTTTAAAAAAATCTAATGATAGGATTTTCCAGAAAATTGAAAAAACCGAAAAATGTCAAGAGTAAAGTGCCATTTTCTGACATTAGATTTCGTTCTAAATGCTTAATCCCTATGTAGAAACGTTAGTTAAGCAAGAATATCGTATTTTTAAAAAAATCTAATGATAGGATTTTTCAGAAAATTGAAAAAACCGTAAAATGTCAAGAGTAAAGTGCCCTTATTTTAAACATTATATCGTTCTAAATGCTTAATCCCTATGTAAAAAAGTTATCTAAGCAAGAATATGTTATTGAATAAAATGAGAAAAATTTATTTTAGCCGTAAATCGAAAATAATGGGTCGAGCGAATCGGTCGATTGCGCCGAGACGCGCTATGATGCAACAGACGAGCGATTGGAACGCCCGAATATTTTCAAAGTCCCACCGTACCGATCAAGAGTAAAGTACCATTTTCCTACATTAGATTTCGTTCTAAATGCTTAATCCCTATGTAGAAACGTTAGTTAAGCAAGAATATCGTATTTTTAAAAAAATCTAATGATAGGATTTTCCAGAAAATTGAAAAAACCGAAAAATGTCAAGAGTAAAGTGCCATTTTCTGACATTAGATTTCGTTCTAAATGCTTAATCCCTATGTAGAAACGTTAGTTAAGCAAGAATATCGTATTTTTAAAAAAATCTAATGATAGGATTTTTCAGAAAATTGAAAAAACCGTAAAATGTCAAGAGTAAAGTGCCCTTATTTTAAACAATGTATCGTTCTAAATGCTTAATCCCTATGTAAAAAAGATATTTAAGCAGGAATATGTTATTGAAAAAAATTAGAAAAATTTATTTTAGCCGTAAATCGAAAATAATGGATCGAGCGAATCGGTCGATTGCGCCGAGACGCGCTATGATGCAACAGACGAGCGATTGGAACGCCCGAATATTTTCAAAGTCCCAACGTACCGATCAAGAGTAAAGTACCATTTTCCTACATTAGATTTCGTTCTAAATGCTTAATCCCTATGTAAAAACGTTAGTTAAGCAAGAATATCGTATTTTTAAAAAAATCTAATGATAGGATTTTCCAGAAAATTGAAAAAACCGAAAAATGTCAAGAGTAAAGTGCCATTTTCTGACATTAGATTTCGTTCTAAATGCTTAATCCCTATGTAGAAACGTTAGTTAAGCAAGAATATCGTATTTTTAAAAAAATCTAATGATAGGATTTTTCAGAAAATTGAAAAAACCGTAAAATGTCAAGAGTAAAGTGCCCTTATTTTAAACAATGTATCGTTCTAAATGCTTAATCCCTATGTAAAAAAGTTATTTAAGCAGGAATATGTTATTGAATAAAATGAGAAAAATTTATTTTAGCCGTAAATCGAAAATAATGGATCGAGCGAATCGGTCGATTGCGCCGAGACGCGCTATGATGCAACAGACGAGCGATTGGAACGCCCGAATATTTTCAAAGTCCCAACGTACCGATCAAGAGTAAAGTACCATTTTCCTACATTAGATTTCGTTCTAAATGCTTAATCCCTATGTAAAAACGTTAGTTAAGCAAGAATATCGTATTTTTAAAAAAATCTAATGATAGGATTTCCCAGAAAATTGAAAAAACCGAAAAATGTCAAGAGTAAAGTGCCATTTTCTGACATTAGATTTCGTTCTAAATGCTTAATCCCTATGTAGAAACGTTAGTTAAGCAAGAATATCGTATTTTTAAAAAAATCTAATGATAGGATTTTTCAGAAAATTGAAAAAACCGTAAAATATCAAGAGTAAAGTGCCCTTATTTTAAACAATGTATCGTTCTAAATGCTTAATCCCTATGTAAAAAAGTTATTTTAGCAGGAATATGTTATTGAAAAAAATTAGAAAAATTTATTTTAGCCGTAAATCGAAAATAATGGGGACACCGGAGCTGTTCGAAGCGCCGAGCGCGCCGCGTACGCCCGAATATTTTCAAAGTCCCAACGTACCGATCAAGAGTAAAGTACCATTTTCCTACATTAGATTTCGTTCTAAATACTTAATCCCTATGTAAAAACGTTAGTTAAGCAAGAATATCGTATTTTTAAAAAAATCTAATGATAGGATTTTCCAGAAAATTGAAAAAACCGAAAAATGTCAAGAGTAAAGTGCCATTTTCTGACATTAGATTTCGTTCTAAATGCTTAATCCCTATGTAGAAACGTTAGTTAAGCAAGAATATCGTATTCTTAAAAAAATCTAATGATAGGATTTTTCAGAAAATTGAAAAAACCGTAAAATGTCAAGAGTAAAGTGCCCTTATTTTAAACAATGTATCGTTCTAAATGCTTAATCCCTATGTAAAAAAGTTATTTAAGCAGGAATATGTTATTGAATAAAATGAGAAAAATTTATTTTAGCCGTAAATCGAAAATAATGGATCGAGCGAATCGGTCGATTGCGCCGAGACGCGCTATGATGCAACAGACGAGCGATTGGAACGCCCGAATATTTTCAAAGTCCCAACGTACCGATCAAGAGTAAAGTACCATTTTCCTACATTAGATTTCGTTCTAAATGCTTAATCCCTATGTAAAAACGTTAGTTAAGCAAGAATATCGTATTTTTAAAAAAATCTAATGATAGGATTTCCCAGAAAATTGAAAAAACCGTAAAATGTCAAGAGTAAAGTGCCATTTTCTGACATTAGATTTCGTTCTAAATGCTTAATCCCTATGTAGAAACGTTAGTTAAGCAAGAATATCGTATTTTTAAAAAAATCTAATGATAGGATTTTTCAGAAAATTGAAAAAACCGTAAAATGTCAAGAGTAAAGTGCCCTTATTTTAAACAATGTATCGTTCTAAATGCTTAATCCCTATGTAAAAAAGTTATTTTAGCAGGAATATGTTATTGAAAAAAATTAGAAAAATTTATTTTAGCCGTAAATCGAAAATAATGGGGACACCGGAGCTGTTCGAAGCGCCGAGCGCGCCGCGTACGCCCGAATATTTTCAAAGTCCCAACGTACCGATCAAGAGTAAAGTACCATTTTCCTACATTAGATTTCGTTCTAAATGCTTAATCCCTATGTAAAAACGTTAGTTAAGCAAGAATATCGTATTTTTAAAAAAATCTAATGATAGGATTTTCCAGAAAATTGAAAAAACCGAAAAATGTCAAGAGTAAAGTGCCATTTTCTGACATTAGATTTCGTTCTAAATGCTTAATCCCTATGTAGAAACGTTAGTTAAGCAAGAATATCGTATTCTTAAAAAAATCTAATGATAGGATTTTTCAGAAAATTGAAAAAACCGTAAAATGTCAAGAGTAAAGTGCTCTTATTTTAAACAATGTATCGTTCTAAATGCTTAATCCCTATGTAAAAAAGTTATTTAAGCAAGAATATGTTATTGAATAAAATGAGAAAAATTTATTTTAGCCGTAAATCGAAAATAATGGATCGAGCGAATCGGTCGATTGCGCCGAGACGCGCTATGATGCAACAGACGAGCGATTGGAACGCCCGAATATTTTCAAAGTCCCAACGTACCGATCAAGAGTAAAGTACCATTTTCCTACATTAGATTTCGTTCTAAATGCTTAATCCCTATGTAAAAACGTTAGTTAAGCAAGAATATCGTATTTTTAAAAAAATCTAATGATAGGATTTCCCAGAAAATTGAAAAAACCGAAAAATGTCAAGAGTAAAGTGCCATTTTCTGACATTAGATTTCGTTCTAAATGCTTAATCCCTATGTAGAAACGTTAGTTAAGCAAGAATATCGTATTTTTAAAAAAATCTAATGATAGGATTTTCCAGAAAATTGAAAAAACCGAAAAATGTCAAGAGTAAAGTGCCATTTTCTGACATTAGATTTCGTTCTAAATGCTTAATCCCTATGTAGAAACGTTAGCTAAGCAAGAATATCGTATTTTTAAAAAAATCTAATGATAGGATTTTTCAGAAAATTGAAAAAACCGTAAAATGTCAAGAGTAAAGTGCCCTTATTTTAAACATTATATCGTTCTAAATGCTTAATCCCTATGTAAAAAAGTTATCTAAGCAAGAATATGTTATTGAATAAAATGAGAAAAATTTATTTTAGCCGTAAATCGAAAATAATTGATCGAGCGAATCGGTCGATTGCGCCGAGACGCGCTATGATGCAACAGACGAGCGATTGGAACGCCCGAATATTTTCAAAGTCCCAACGTACCGATCAAGAGTAAAGTACCATTTTCCTACATTAGATTTCGTTCTAAATGCTTAATCCCTATGTAGAAACGTTAGTTAAGCAAGAATATCGTATTTTTAAAAAAATCTAATGATAGGATTTTCCAGAAAATTGAAAAAACCGAAAAATGTCAAGAGTAAAGTGCCATTTTCTGACATTAGATTTCGTTCTAAATGCTTAATCCCTATGTAGAAACGTTAGTTAAGCAAGAATATCGTATTTTTAAAAAAATCTAATGATAGGATTTTTCAGAAAATTGAAAAAACCGTAAAATGTCAAGAGTAAAGTGCCCTTATTTTAAACATTATATCGTTCTAAATGCTTAATCCCTATGTAAAAAAGTTATCTAAGCAAGAATATGTTATTGAATAAAATGAGAAAAATTTATTTTAGCCGTAAATCGAAAATAATGGGTCGAGCGAATCGGTCGATTGCGCCGAGACGCGCTATGATGCAACAGACGAGCGATTGGAACGCCCGAATATTTTCAAAGTCCCAACGTACCGATCAAGAGTAAAGTACCATTTTCCTACATTAGATTTCGTTCTAAATGCTTAATCCCTATGTAAAAACGTTAGTTAAGCAAGAATATCGTATTTTTAAAAAAATCTAATGATAGGATTTCCCAGAAAATTGAAAAAACCGAAAAATGTCAAGAGTAAAGTGCCATTTTCTGACATTAGATTTCGTTCTAAATGCTTAATCCCTATGTAGAAACGTTAGTTAAGCAAGAATATCGTATTTTTAAAAAAATCTAATGATAGGATTTTTCAGAAAATTGAAAAAACCGTAAAATGTCAAGAGTAAAGTGCCCTTATTTTAAACAATGTATCGTTCTAAATGCTTAATCCATATGTAAAAAAGTTATTTAAGCAGGAATATGTTATTGAATAAAATGAGAAAAATTTATTTTAGCCGTAAATCGAAAATAATGGATCGAGCGAATCGGTCGATTGCGCCGAGACGCGCTATGATGCAACAGACGAGCGATTGGAACGCCCGAATATTTTCAAAGTCCCAACGTACCGATCAAGAGTAAAGTACCATTTTCCTACATTAGATTTCGTTCTAAATGCTTAATCCCTATGTAAAAACGTTAGTTAAGCAAGAATATCGTATTTTTAAAAAAATCTAATGATAGGATTTCCCAGAAAATTGAAAAAACCGAAAAATGTCAAGAGTAAAGTGCCATTTTCTGACATTAGATTTCGTTCTAAATGCTTAATCCCTATGTAGAAACGTTAGTTAAGCAAGAATATCGTATTTTTAAAAAAATCTAATGATAGGATTTTTCAGAAAATTGAAAAAACCGTAAAATGTCAAGAGTAAAGTGCCCTTATTTTAAACAATGTATCGTTCTAAATGCTTAATCCATATGTAAAAAAGTTATTTAAGCAGGAATATGTTATTGAATAAAATGAGAAAAATTTATTTTAGCCGTAAATCGAAAATAATTGATCGAGCGAATCGGTCGATTGCGCCGAGACGCGCTATGATGCAACAGACGAGCGATTGGAACGCCCGAATATTTTCAAAGTCCCAACGTACCGATCAAGAGTAAAGTACCATTTTCCTACATTAGATTTCGTTCTAAATGCTTAATCCCTATGTAAAAACGTTAGTTAAGCAAGAATATCGTATTTTTAAAAAAATCTAATGATAGGATTTTCCAGAAAATTGAAAAAACCGAAAAATGTCAAGAGTAAAGTGCCATTTTCTGACATTAGATTTCGTTCTAAATGCTTAATCCCTATGTAGAAACGTTAGTTAAGCAAGAATATCGTATTTTTAAAAAAATCTAATGATAGGATTTTTCAGAAAATTGAAAAAACCGTAAAATGTCAAGAGTAAAGTGCCCTTATTTTAAACAATGTATCGTTCTAAATGCTTAATCCCTATGTAAAAAAGTTATTTAAGCAGGAATATGTTATTGAATAAAATGAGAAAAATTTATTTTAGCCGTAAATCGAAAATAATGGATCGAGCGAATCGGTCGATTGCGCCGAGACGCGCTATGATGCAACAGACGAGCGATTGGAACGCCCGAATATTTTCAAAGTCCCAACGTACCGATCAAGAGTAAAGTACCATTTTCCTACATTAGATTTCGTTCTAAATGCTTAATCCCTATGTAAAAACGTTAGTTAAGCAAGAATATCGTATTTTTAAAAAAATCTAATGATAGGATTTTCCAGAAAATTGAAAAAAACCGAAAAATGTCAAGAGTAAAGTGCCATTTTCTGACATTAGATTTCGTTCTAAATGCTTAATCCCTATGTAGAAACGTTAGTTAAGCAAGAATATCGTATTCTTAAAAAAAAATCTAATGATAGGATTTTTCAGAAAATTGAAAAAACCGTAAAATGTCAAGAGTAAAGTGCCCTTATTTTAAACAATGTATCGTTCTAAATGCTTAATCCCTATGTAAAAAAGTTATTTAAGCAAGAATATGTTATTGAATAAAATGAGAAAAATTTATTTTAGCCGTAAATCGAAAATAATGGATCGAGCGAATCGGTCGATTGCGCCGAGACGCGCTATGATGCAACAGACGAGCGATTGGAACGCCCGAATATTTTCAAAGTCCCAACGTACCGATCAAGAGTAAAGTACCATTTTCCTACATTAGATTTCGTTCTAAATGCTTAATCCCTATGTAAAAACGTTAGTTAAGCAAGAATATCGTATTTTTAAAAAAATCTAATGATAGGATTTCCCAGAAAATTGAAAAAACCGAAAAATGTCAAGAGTAAAGTGCCATTTTCTGACATTAGATTTCGTTCTAAATGCTTAATCCCTATGTAGAAACGTTAGTTAAGCAAGAATATCGTATTTTTAAAAAAATCTAATGATAGGATTTTTCAGAAAATTGAAAAAACCGTAAAATGTCAAGAGTAAAGTGCCCTTATTTTAAACAATGTATCGTTCTAAATGCTTAATCCATATGTAAAAAAGTTATTTAAGCAGGAATATGTTATTGAATAAAATGAGAAAAATTTATTTTAGCCGTAAATCGAAAATAATGGATCGAGCGAATCGGTCGATTGCGCCGAGACGCGCTATGATGCAACAGACGAGCGATTGGAACGCCCGAATATTTTCAAAGTCCCAACGTACCGATCAAGAGTAAAGTACCATTTTCCTACATTAGATTTCGTTCTAAATGCTTAATCCCTATGTAAAAACGTTAGTTAAGCAAGAATATCGTATTTTTAAAAAAATCTAATGATAGGATTTCCCAGAAAATTGAAAAAACCGAAAAATGTCAAGAGTAAAGTGCCATTTTCTGACATTAGATTTCGTTCTAAATGCTTAATCCCTATGTAGAAACGTTAGTTAAGCAAGAATATCGTATTTTTAAAAAAATCTAATGATAGGATTTTTCAGAAAATTGAAAAAACCGTAAAATGTCAAGAGTAAAGTGCCCTTATTTTAAACAATGTATCGTTCTAAATGCTTAATCCATATGTAAAAAAGTTATTTAAGCAGGAATATGTTATTGAATAAAATGAGAAAAATTTATTTTAGCCGTAAATCGAAAATAATTGATCGAGCGAATCGGTCGATTGCGCCGAGACGCGCTATGATGCAACAGACGAGCGATTGGAACGCCCGAATATTTTCAAAGTCCCAACGTACCGATCAAGAGTAAAGTACCATTTTCCTACATTAGATTTCGTTCTAAATGCTTAATCCCTATGTAAAAACGTTAGTTAAGCAAGAATATCGTATTTTTAAAAAAATCTAATGATAGGATTTTCCAGAAAATTGAAAAAACCGAAAAATGTCAAGAGTAAAGTGCCATTTTCTGACATTAGATTTCGTTCTAAATGCTTAATCCCTATGTAGAAACGTTAGTTAAGCAAGAATATCGTATTTTTAAAAAAATCTAATGATAGGATTTTTCAGAAAATTGAAAAAACCGTAAAATGTCAAGAGTAAAGTGCCCTTATTTTAAACAATGTATCGTTCTAAATGCTTAATCCCTATGTAAAAAAGTTATTTAAGCAGGAATATGTTATTGAATAAAATGAGAAAAATTTATTTTAGCCGTAAATCGAAAATAATGGATCGAGCGAATCGGTCGATTGCGCCGAGACGCGCTATGATGCAACAGACGAGCGATTGGAACGCCCGAATATTTTCAAAGTCCCAACGTACCGATCAAGAGTAAAGTACCATTTTCCTACATTAGATTTCGTTCTAAATGCTTAATCCCTATGTAAAAACGTTAGTTAAGCAAGAATATCGTATTTTTAAAAAAATCTAATGATAGGATTTTCCAGAAAATTGAAAAAAACCGAAAAATGTCAAGAGTAAAGTGCCATTTTCTGACATTAGATTTCGTTCTAAATGCTTAATCCCTATGTAGAAACGTTAGTTAAGCAAGAATATCGTATTCTTAAAAAAAAATCTAATGATAGGATTTTTCAGAAAATTGAAAAAACCGTAAAATGTCAAGAGTAAAGTGCCCTTATTTTAAACAATGTATCGTTCTAAATGCTTAATCCCTATGTAAAAAAGTTATTTAAGCAAGAATATGTTATTGAATAAAATGAGAAAAATTTATTTTAGCCGTAAATCGAAAATAATGGATCGAGCGAATCGGTCGATTGCGCCGAGACGCGCTATGATGCAACAGACGAGCGATTGGAACGCCCGAATATTTTCAAAGTCCCAACGTACCGATCAAGAGTAAAGTACCATTTTCCTACATTAGATTTCGTTCTAAATGCTTAATCCCTATGTAAAAACGTTAGTTAAGCAAGAATATCGTATTTTTAAAAAAATCTAATGATAGGATTTCCCAGAAAATTGAAAAAACCGAAAAATGTCAAGAGTAAAGTGCCATTTTCTGACATTAGATTTCGTTCTAAATGCTTAATCCCTATGTAGAAACGTTAGTTAAGCAAGAATATCGTATTTTTAAAAAAATCTAATGATAGGATTTTTCAGAAAATTGAAAAAACCGTAAAATGTCAAGAGTAAAGTGCCCTTATTTTAAACAATGTATCGTTCTAAATGCTTAATCCATATGTAAAAAAGTTATTTAAGCAGGAATATGTTATTGAATAAAATGAGAAAAATTTATTTTAGCCGTAAATCGAAAATAATGGATCGAGCGAATCGGTCGATTGCGCCGAGACGCGCTATGATGCAACAGACGAGCGATTGGAACGCCCGAATATTTTCAAAGTCCCAACGTACCGATCAAGAGTAAAGTACCATTTTCCTACATTAGATTTCGTTCTAAATGCTTAATCCCTATGTAAAAACGTTAGTTAAGCAAGAATATCGTATTTTTAAAAAAATCTAATGATAGGATTTCCCAGAAAATTGAAAAAACCGAAAAATGTCAAGAGTAAAGTGCCATTTTCTGACATTAGATTTCGTTCTAAATGCTTAATCCCTATGTAGAAACGTTAGTTAAGCAAGAATATCGTATTTTTAAAAAAATCTAATGATAGGATTTTTCAGAAAATTGAAAAAACCGTAAAATGTCAAGAGTAAAGTGCCCTTATTTTAAACAATGTATCGTTCTAAATGCTTAATCCATATGTAAAAAAGTTATTTAAGCAGGAATATGTTATTGAATAAAATGAGAAAAATTTATTTTAGCCGTAAATCGAAAATAATTGATCGAGCGAATCGGTCGATTGCGCCGAGACGCGCTATGATGCAACAGACGAGCGATTGGAACGCCCGAATATTTTCAAAGTCCCATCGTACCGATCAAGAGTAAAGTACCATTTTCCTACATTAGATTTCGTTCTAAATGCTTAATCCCTATGTAAAAACGTTAGTTAAGCAAGAATATCGTATTTTTAAAAAAATCTAATGATAGGATTTTCCAGAAAATTGAAAAAACCGAAAAATGTCAAGAGTAAAGTGCCATTTTCTGACATTAGATTTCGTTCTAAATGCTTAATCCCTATGTAGAAACGTTAGTTAAGCAAGAATATCGTATTTTTAAAAAAATCTAATGATAGGATTTTTCAGAAAATTGAAAAAACCGTAAAATGTCAAGAGTAAAGTGCCCTTATTTTAAACAATGTATCGTTCTAAATGCTTAATCCCTATGTAAAAAAGTTATTTAAGCAGGAATATGTTATTGAATAAAATGAGAAAAATTTATTTTAGCCGTAAATCGAAAATAATGGATCGAGCGAATCGGTCGATTGCGCCGAGACGCGCTATGATGCAACAGACGAGCGATTGGAACGCCCGAATATTTTCAAAGTCCCAACGTACCGATCAAGAGTAAAGTACCATTTTCCTACATTAGATTTCGTTCTAAATGCTTAATCCCTATGTAAAAACGTTAGTTAAGCAAGAATATCGTATTTTTAAAAAAATCTAATGATAGGATTTCCCAGAAAATTGAAAAAACCGTAAAATGTCAAGAGTAAAGTGCCATTTTCTGACATTAGATTTCGTTCTAAATGCTTAATCCCTATGTAGAAACGTTAGTTAAGCAAGAATATCGTATTTTTAAAAAAATCTAATGATAGGATTTTTCAGAAAATTGAAAAAACCGTAAAATGTCAAGAGTAAAGTGCCCTTATTTTAAACAATGTATCGTTCTAAATGCTTAATCCCTATGTAAAAAAGTTATTTTAGCAGGAATATGTTATTGAAAAAAATTAGAAAAATTTATTTTAGCCGTAAATCGAAAATAATGGGGACACCGGAGCTGTTCGAAGCGCCGAGCGCGCCGCGTACGCCCGAATATTTTCAAAGTCCCAACGTACCGATCAAGAGTAAAGTACCATTTTCCTACATTAGATTTCGTTCTAAATGCTTAATCCCTATGTAAAAACGTTAGTTAAGCAAGAATATCGTATTTTTAAAAAAATCTAATGATAGGATTTTCCAGAAAATTGAAAAAAACCGAAAAATGTCAAGAGTAAAGTGCCATTTTCTGACATTAGATTTCGTTCTAAATGCTTAATCCCTATGTAGAAACGTTAGTTAAGCAAGAATATCGTATTCTTAAAAAAAAATCTAATGATAGGATTTTTCAGAAAATTGAAAAAACCGTAAAATGTCAAGAGTAAAGTGCCCTTATTTTAAACAATGTATCGTTCTAAATGCTTAATCCCTATGTAAAAAAGTTATCTAAGCAAGAATATGTTATTGAATAAAATGAGAAAAATTTATTTTAGCCGTAAATCGAAAATAATGGGTCGAGCGAATCGGTCGATTGCGCCGAGACGCGCTATGATGCAACAGACGAGCGATTGGAACGCCCGAATATTTTCAAAGTCCCAACGTACCGATCAAGAGTAAAGTACCATTTTCCTACATTAGATTTCGTTCTAAATGCTTAATCCCTATGTAGAAACGTTAGTTAAGCAAGAATATCGTATTTTTAAAAAAATCTAATGATAGGATTTTCCAGAAAATTGAAAAAACCGAAAAATGTCAAGAGTAAAGTGCCATTTTCTGACATTAGATTTCGTTCTAAATGCTTAATCCCTATGTAGAAACGTTAGTTAAGCAAGAATATCGTATTTTTAAAAAAATCTAATGATAGGATTTTTCAGAAAATTGAAAAAACCGTAAAATGTCAAGAGTAAAGTGCCCTTATTTTAAACATTATATCGTTCTAAATGCTTAATCCCTATGTAAAAAAGTTATCTAAGCAAGAATATGTTATTGAATAAAATGAGAAAAATTTATTTTAGCCGTAAATCGAAAATAATGGGTCGAGCGAATCGGTCGATTGCGCCGAGACGCGCTATGATGCAACAGACGAGCGATTGGAACGCCCGAATATTTTCAAAGTCCCACCGTACCGATCAAGAGTAAAGTACCATTTTCCTACATTAGATTTCGTTCTAAATGCTTAATCCCTATGTAGAAACGTTAGTTAAGCAAGAATATCGTATTTTTAAAAAAATCTAATGATAGGATTTTCCAGAAAATTGAAAAAACCGAAAAATGTCAAGAGTAAAGTGCCATTTTCTGACATTAGATTTCGTTCTAAATGCTTAATCCCTATGTAGAAACGTTAGTTAAGCAAGAATATCGTATTTTTAAAAAAATCTAATGATAGGATTTTTCAGAAAATTGAAAAAACCGTAAAATGTCAAGAGTAAAGTGCCCTTATTTTAAACAATGTATCGTTCTAAATGCTTAATCCCTATGTAAAAAAGATATTTAAGCAGGAATATGTTATTGAAAAAAATTAGAAAAATTTATTTTAGCCGTAAATCGAAAATAATGGATCGAGCGAATCGGTCGATTGCGCCGAGACGCGCTATGATGCAACAGACGAGCGATTGGAACGCCCGAATATTTTCAAAGTCCCAACGTACCGATCAAGAGTAAAGTACCATTTTCCTACATTAGATTTCGTTCTAAATGCTTAATCCCTATGTAAAAACGTTAGTTAAGCAAGAATATCGTATTTTTAAAAAAATCTAATGATAGGATTTTCCAGAAAATTGAAAAAACCGAAAAATGTCAAGAGTAAAGTGCCATTTTCTGACATTAGATTTCGTTCTAAATGCTTAATCCCTATGTAGAAACGTTAGTTAAGCAAGAATATCGTATTTTTAAAAAAATCTAATGATAGGATTTTTCAGAAAATTGAAAAAACCGTAAAATGTCAAGAGTAAAGTGCCCTTATTTTAAACAATGTATCGTTCTAAATGCTTAATCCCTATGTAAAAAAGTTATTTAAGCAGGAATATGTTATTGAATAAAATGAGAAAAATTTATTTTAGCCGTAAATCGAAAATAATGGATCGAGCGAATCGGTCGATTGCGCCGAGACGCGCTATGATGCAACAGACGAGCGATTGGAACGCCCGAATATTTTCAAAGTCCCAACGTACCGATCAAGAGTAAAGTACCATTTTCCTACATTAGATTTCGTTCTAAATGCTTAATCCCTATGTAAAAACGTTAGTTAAGCAAGAATATCGTATTTTTAAAAAAATCTAATGATAGGATTTCCCAGAAAATTGAAAAAACCGTAAAATGTCAAGAGTAAAGTGCCATTTTCTGACATTAGATTTCGTTCTAAATGCTTAATCCCTATGTAGAAACGTTAGTTAAGCAAGAATATCGTATTTTTAAAAAAATCTAATGATAGGATTTTTCAGAAAATTGAAAAAACCGTAAAATGTCAAGAGTAAAGTGCCCTTATTTTAATCAATGTATCGTTCTAAATGCTTAATCCCTATGTAAAAAAGTTATTTTAGCAGGAATATGTTATTGAAAAAAATTAGAAAAATTTATTTTAGCCGTAAATCGAAAATAATGGGGACACCGGAGCTGTTCGAAGCGCCGAGCGCGCCGCGTACGCCCGAATATTTTCAAAGTCCCAACGTACCGATCAAGAGTAAAGTACCATTTTCCTACATTAGATTTCGTTCTAAATGCTTAATCCCTATGTAAAAACGTTAGTTAAGCAAGAATATCGTATTTTTAAAAAAATCTAATGATAGGATTTTCCAGAAAATTGAAAAAACCGAAAAATGTCAAGAGTAAAGTGCCATTTTCTGACATTAGATTTCGTTCTAAATGCTTAATCCCTATGTAGAAACGTTAGTTAAGCAAGAATATCGTATTCTTAAAAAAATCTAATGATAGGATTTTTCAGAAAATTGAAAAAACCGTAAAATGTCAAGAGTAAAGTGCTCTTATTTTAAACAATGTATCGTTCTAAATGCTTAATCCCTATGTAAAAAAGTTATTTAAGCAAGAATATGTTATTGAATAAAATGAGAAAAATTTATTTTAGCCGTAAATCGAAAATAATGGATCGAGCGAATCGGTCGATTGCGCCGAGACGCGCTATGATGCAACAGACGAGCGATTGGAACGCCCGAATATTTTCAAAGTCCCAACGTACCGATCAAGAGTAAAGTACCATTTTCCTACATTAGATTTCGTTCTAAATGCTTAATCCCTATGTAAAAACGTTAGTTAAGCAAGAATATCGTATTTTTAAAAAAATCTAATGATAGGATTTCCCAGAAAATTGAAAAAACCGAAAAATGTCAAGAGTAAAGTGCCATTTTCTGACATTAGATTTCGTTCTAAATGCTTAATCCCTATGTAGAAACGTTAGTTAAGCAAGAATATCGTATTTTTAAAAAAATCTAATGATAGGATTTTCCAGAAAATTGAAAAAACCGAAAAATGTCAAGAGTAAAGTGCCATTTTCTGACATTAGATTTCGTTCTAAATGCTTAATCCCTATGTAGAAACGTTAGCTAAGCAAGAATATCGTATTTTTAAAAAAATCTAATGATAGGATTTTTCAGAAAATTGAAAAAACCGTAAAATGTCAAGAGTAAAGTGCCCTTATTTTAAACATTATATCGTTCTAAATGCTTAATCCCTATGTAAAAAAGTTATCTAAGCAAGAATATGTTATTGAATAAAATGAGAAAAATTTATTTTAGCCGTAAATCGAAAATAATTGATCGAGCGAATCGGTCGATTGCGCCGAGACGCGCTATGATGCAACAGACGAGCGATTGGAACGCCCGAATATTTTCAAAGTCCCAACGTACCGATCAAGAGTAAAGTACCATTTTCCTACATTAGATTTCGTTCTAAATGCTTAATCCCTATGTAGAAACGTTAGTTAAGCAAGAATATCGTATTTTTAAAAAAATCTAATGATAGGATTTTCCAGAAAATTGAAAAAACCGAAAAATGTCAAGAGTAAAGTGCCATTTTCTGACATTAGATTTCGTTCTAAATGCTTAATCCCTATGTAGAAACGTTAGTTAAGCAAGAATATCGTATTTTTAAAAAAATCTAATGATAGGATTTTTCAGAAAATTGAAAAAACCGTAAAATGTCAAGAGTAAAGTGCCCTTATTTTAAACATTATATCGTTCTAAATGCTTAATCCCTATGTAAAAAAGTTATCTAAGCAAGAATATGTTATTGAATAAAATGAGAAAAATTTATTTTAGCCGTAAATCGAAAATAATGGGTCGAGCGAATCGGTCGATTGCGCCGAGACGCGCTATGATGCAACAGACGAGCGATTGGAACGCCCGAATATTTTCAAAGTCCCACCGTACCGATCAAGAGTAAAGTACCATTTTCCTACATTAGATTTCGTTCTAAATGCTTAATCCCTATGTAGAAACGTTAGTTAAGCAAGAATATCGTATTTTTAAAAAAATCTAATGATAGGATTTTCCAGAAAATTGAAAAAACCGAAAAATGTCAAGAGTAAAGTGCCATTTTCTGACATTAGATTTCGTTCTAAATGCTTAATCCCTATGTAGAAACGTTAGTTAAGCAAGAATATCGTATTTTTAAAAAAATCTAATGATAGGATTTTCCAGAAAATTGAAAAAACCGAAAAATGTCAAGAGTAAAGTGCCATTTTCTGACATTAGATTTCGTTCTAAATGCTTAATCCCTATGTAGAAACGTTAGTTAAGCAAGAATATCGTATTTTTAAAAAAATCTAATGATAGGATTTTTCAGAAAATTGAAAAAACCGTAAAATGTCAAGAGTAAAGTGCCCTTATTTTAAACATTATATCGTTCTAAATGCTTAATCCCTATGTAAAAAAGTTATCTAAGCAAGAATATGTTATTGAATAAAATGAGAAAAATTTATTTTAGCCGTAAATCGAAAAAAAGACTGTTCGTTTCTCTGTCTCTCTCGCGCGATCGAAGTATTGATGTTTCCCGGCAAAGTAATGGGATATTAATTAAACTTTATACACGAAATTACTCGTTTTGATCCCCGCTACACAGCCGTATACTTTTTATAATTTTGTGGAATCGGGAACCTTGCAATATTTAACATAACGCGGATCGACTGTCTCTGTCTCTTTCTAGATCGGAAGAATCGATGTTTCCCGGCAAACTAATGGGATATTAATTAAACTTTATACACAAAATTACTCGTTTTGATCCCCGCTACACAGCCGTATACTTTTTATAATTTTATGGAATCGGTAACCTTGAGATATTTAACATAACGCGGATCGACTGTCTCTGTCTCTTTCTAGATCGGAATTATCGATGTTTCCCGGAAACTAATGGGATATTAATTAAACTTTATACACGAAATTACTCGTTTTGATCCCTGCTACACAGCCGTATACTTTTTATAATTTTGTGGAATCGGGAACCTTGAAATATTTAACATAACGCGGATCGACTGTCTCTGTCTCTTTCTAGATCGGAAGAATCGATGTTTCCCGGCAAACTAATGGGATATTAATTAAACTTTATACACGAAATTACTCGTTTTGATCCCCGCTACACAGCCGTATACTTTTTATAATTTTGTGGAATCGGGAACCTTGAAATATTTAACATAACGCGGATCGACTGTCTCTGTCTCTTTCTAGATCGGAATAATCGATGTTTCCCGGCAAACTATTGGGAGTTTAATTAAACTTTATACATGAAATTACTCGTTTTGATCCCCGCTACACAGCCGTATACTTTTTATAATTTTGTGGAATCGGGAACCTTGAAATATTTAACATAACGCGGATCGTCTGTCTCTGTCTCTTTCTAGATCGGAAGAATCGATGTTTCCCGGCAAACTATTGGGAGTTTAATTAAACTTTATACATGAAATTACTCGTTTTGATCCTCGCTACACAGCCGTATACTTTTTATAATTTTGTGGAATCGGGAACCTTGCAATATTTAACATAACGCGGATCGACTATCTCTGTCTCTTTCTAGATCGGAATAATCGATGTTTCCCGGCAAACTATTGGGAGATTAATTAAACTTTATACATGAAATTACTCGTTTTGATCCCCGCTACACAGCCGTATACTTTTTATAATTTTGTGGAATCGGGAACCTTGAAATATTTAACATAACGCGGATCGTCTGTCTCTGTCTCTTTCTAGATCGGAATAATCGATGTTTCCCGGCAAACTATTGGGAGATTAATTAAACAATATACATGAAATTACTCGTTTTGATCCCCGCTACACAGCCGTATACTTTTTATAATTTTGTGGAATCGGGAACCTTGAAATATTTAACATAACGCGGATCGTCTGTCTCTGTCTCTTTCTAGATCGGAAGAATCGATGTTTCCCGGCAAACTATTGGGAGTTTAATTAAACTTTATACATGAAATTACTCGTTTTGATCCCCGCTACACAGCCGTATACTTTTTATAATTTTGTGGAATCGGGAACCTTGAAATATTTAACATAACGCGGATCGTCTGTCTCTGTCTCTTTCTAGATCGGAAGAATCGATGTTTCCCGGCAAACTATTGGGAGTTTAATTAAACTTTATACATGAAATTACTCGTTTTGATCCCCGCTACACAGCCGTATACTTTTTATAATTTTGTGGAATCGGGAACCTTGAAATATTTAACATAACGCGGATCGTCTGTCTCTGTCTCTTTCTAGATCGGAAGAATCGATGTTTCCCGGCAAACTATTGGGAGTTTAATTAAACTTTATACATGAAATTACTCGTTTTGATCCCCGCTACACAGCCGTATACTTTTTATAATTTTGTGGAATCGGGAACCTTGAAATATTTAACATAACGCGGATCGTCTGTCTCTGTCTCTTTCTAGATCGGAAGAATCGATGTTTCCCGGCAAACTATTGGGAGTTTAATTAAACTTTATACATGAAATTACTCGTTTTGATCCCCGCTACACAGCCGTATACTTTTTATAATTTTGTGGAATCGGGAACCTTGCAATATTTAACATAACGCGGATCGACTATCTCTGTCTCTTTCTAGATCGGAATAATCGATGTTTCCCGGCAAACTATTGGGAGATTAATTAAACTTTATACATGAAATTACTCGTTTTGATCCCCGCTACACAGCCGTATACTTTTTATAATTTTGTGGAATCGGGAACCTTGAAATATTTAACATAACGCGGATCGTCTGTCTCTGTCTCTTTCTAGATCGGAATAATCGTTGTTTCCCGGCAAACTATTGGGAGATTAATTAAACAATATACATGAAATTACTCGTTTTGATCCCCGCTACACAGCCGTATACTTTTTATAATTTTGTGGAATCGGGAACCTTGAAATATTTAACATAACGCGGATCGTCTGTCTCTGTCTCTTTCTAGATCGGAAGAATCGATGTTTCCCGGCAAACTATTGGGAGTTTAATTAAACTTTATACATGAAATTACTCGTTTTGATCCCCGCTACACAGCCGTATACTTTTTATAATTTTGTGGAATCGGGAACCTTGAAATATTTAACATAACGCGGATCGTCTGTCTCTGTCTCTTTCTAGATCGGAATAATCGATGTTTCCCGGCAAACTATTGAGAGATTAATTAAACTTTATACATGAAATTACTCGTTTTGATCCCCGCTACACAGCCGTATACTTTTTATAATTTTGTGGAATCGGGAACCTTGAAATATTTAACATAACGCGGATCGTCTGTCTCTGTCTCTTTCTAGATCGGAAGAATCGATGTTTCCCGGCAAACTATTGGGAGTTTAATTAAACTTTATACATGAAATTACTCGTTTTGATCCCCGCTACACAGCCGTATACTTTTTATAATTTTGTGGAATCGGGAACCTTGCAATATTTAACATAACGCGGATCGACTATCTCTGTCTCTTTCTAGATCGGAATAATCGATGTTTCCCGGCAAACTATTGGGAGATTAATTAAACTTTATACATGAAATTACTCGTTTTGATCCCCGCTACACAGCCGTATACTTTTTATAATTTTGTGGAATCGGGAACCTTGAAATATTTAACATAACGCGGATCGACTGTCTCTGTCTCTTTCTAGATCGGAATAATCGATGTTTCCCGGCAAAGTAATGGGAGTTTAATTAAACTTTATGCATCAAATCATTCAGTTTGACTCCTGCAACACAACCAAACACTCTCTGTAATTTTCTGAACTGAAAAACCACTGAAATTGCGCTCGAAATGCGGAGCGACGGGTCGGCGCGTCTGCACTGTGCGACAGCTAGTCAAAACGTCCGAACAGCGTATTGTTTTCGATCTCTTGGTATAATATTCGTATTCCTTGCTGTGTATAGCTTCCGATCGATTATTGCAATGGTCAAAGTTCCAGCGGCGTAATGCTTTCCATAAGATTACATTAATATAACCAGCGGCATATTGCTTTCTATCTTGTAATGAAAATTTTATAACCAAGTACCAACGGCGTATTGCTTTCGTTCGGATAATGGAGATTTTACAACCAAGTACCAGCGGTTTCTGTCTTATAATTAAATTATTATAATAAAATAAAGTACCAGCGGCGTGTTACTTTCGTTCGGATAATGGAGATTTTACAACCAAGTATCAGCGGTTTCTGTCTTATAATTAAATTATTATAATAAAATAAAGTACCAGCGGCGTGTTACTTTCGTTCGGATAATGGAGATTTTACAACCAAGTATCAGCGGTTTCTGTCTTATAATTAAATTATTATAATAAAATAAAGTACCAGCGGCGTATTGCTTTCGTTCGGATAATGGAGATTTTATGTCCAGCGGCGTAGTGCTTTCTATCTTATAATGTAATTCTTATTACAAAGTACCAGCGGCGTATTGGTTCGTACCAGCGGCGTATTGCTTTTTTTCCAGCGGCGTATTGTTTCGTACCAGCGGCGTATTGCTTTTTTTTCCAGCGGCGTATTGGTTCGTACCAGCGGCGTATTGCTTTCCGTAACCTTGAAAAACACAAAGTGCCAGCGGCGTGTTGCTTTGGAAAATAGAGCCAACATCAGCGGCATTCCGGCCTGTGCTCGGTTGGGCACGGAAACGCGACTGACCAATAGGAAGCTTAA